>NC_090815.1:129951406-130254436 GCF_000390325.3 Nicotiana tomentosiformis | reverse complement strand
GATTACTCAGATTGAGAAAATCAATTCTCCAGCTGAGAAATCTAATGATAAAAACAAAGGTATTTTTGAAAATGATATTGAAGAAAAATCTATTAATTTTAATCCTAAACATGATATGTTTCTAGGAATGATGCAAATTATTACTGCTCATAAATGGTACATCAAATGTACTATTCTCATTGATAATAGTTTCTCAATTACAAACATTGCCATGATTGATAGTGGAGCAGATGTTAGCTGCATTCAAGAAGGTTTAGTACCTACGAAATATTTTCAAAAAACTACTCATATGGTTAGATCTGCATCCGGACATGCTTTAGATATAAAGTATAAACTTCCTAATACGGGTATTTGTCAGAATAAAGTCTGTATTCCTCACTTCTTTCTCTTGGTAAAAAACTAGTTATACCCTCCAATTATACTTGGAACACCGTTTATTAACGCCGTTTATCCTTTTACTAGCATAGACTCGAAAGGTTTTACTGCTACTTATAAGGATAAAGAGATAAGTTATACTTTTGTTACAGATCCAGTAACTAGAGATATTAATGCTTTAATTGATATGAAGCAAAAACATGTTGATTCTTTACAATTAGAAATGTTTAGTATGAATATATTTGATACTCTGAATTCTACTAAAGTACAGGAAAAAATCAAATTGATTTCCGAGCAGATTGCTATTGATATTTGTGCTGAGCATCCTAGTGCTTTTTGGAATCGAAAAAAGCATATTGTTACTCTTCCATATGAAGATAATTTCACTGAGGATGATATTCCTACTAAATCTCGACCTTGTCAGATGAATGCAGAATTGGTGGAATTTTGCAAAAAAGAGATTGATAGTCTGCTATCAAAGGGTTTGATAAAACCCTCAAAATCTCCTTGGTCTTGTACAGCTTTTTATGTTAATAACGCAGCTGAAAAGGAACGTGGTGTTCCTAGATTAGTCATTAATTATAAGCCCTTGAATAAATATTTGAAATGGGTTAGGTATCCTATTCCTAATAAAAGAGATTTATTGTCTAGATTATATGACGCCAATATATTTTTAAAATTTGATTTAAAATCTGGTTATTGGCAGATTCAAATATTTAAAGAGCATACTTATAGAACTGCTTTTAATATTCCATTTGGGCAATATGAATGGAATGTTATGCCTTTTGGTTTAAAAAATGCCCCTTCAGAATTCCAAAAAATTATGAATGATATTTTCAACCCTTATCTAGACTTCGTCATTGTATATATCGATGACATTTTGGTATTTTCCAAAACACTTGAAATGCATATTAAGCATTTAGATATTTTCAAAAGAATTGTTATACAAAATGGTTTGGTAATCTCAAAACAAAAAATGAGCTTATTTCAAACTAACATTAGATTCCTAGGACATTATATTTGTCAGGGGAAGATTACTCCTATTCAACGATCGATTGATTTTGCCTCAAAATTTCCCGATGTTATTACTGATAGAACTCAGTTACAAAGATTTTTGGGAAGTTTAAATTATATTTCACCTTTTTATAAAGATCTGTCACGTGATTTAGCCCCCTTATATGATAGGTTAAAAAAGAATTATAAAAGCCCTTGGACTGATAGTCACACTACTTTGGTAAAAAATATTAAACAACGTGTTAAATCTTTACCTTGCTTAACCCTTGCTAATCCTACATGGCAAAAAATTATAGAGACTGATGCGTCTAATATTGGTTATGGAGGGATATTAAAACACATAAATCCCAATGATAAACATGAATATCTGATTAGATTTTACTCTGGTAAATGGTCTGAAGCCCAGAAAAAATACGCTACTGTGGCACATGAAATGTTAACCATAGTAAAATGTGTTTTAAAATTTCAGGACGACTTATACAATCAAAAGTTTTTGATAAAAACTGACGCACAATCTGTTAAATATATGTTTAATAAAGATTTTAAACATGATGCCTCAAAAATGATATTTGCAAGATGGCAAGCTCAATTAGCCCCTTTTGATTTTGAAATACAATATAAAAAGGGAATTGATAATTCTCTGCCAGATTTCTTATCTCGTGAATATTTACAGGATGGAACCCCCCTGGGGTAGGGGAAGAGGTAGAGGTTGGGGAAGATCATCCCCACAGTCCAAAGGAAGGTCATCACCTTCGGGATCGTCATACGGATCCTCTTCAAACTCCCCAGTTATACAAATGGGAAGAAGGAGTTTAGTCAATGAGAGGATATCTCTCAGAGAAGAATCATCGATTGGACCATCCGTCCATCTGGAAGATATTCCAGAAGATAGTCCGTTATACGCACATTTGCAGGCATATTTGACTGCTCAAAAACAGAAAGATACTTCTGTTAAGCAAAGTAATACTTTTGCTTCCATTACTAAAGATGACAATGATGATATCAAGTCATACGAGAAAGTGCCAAAAAGAGAAATGATATTTCTCTTAGAAAATTCTGACATTCAGAGAAAAGAAGAACCATGGAAGATATTCCAAAGGTATTTGATAAATGGGTTATATTATCCGGGTGAGTCATACAAAACCCGTTCCTACTATGAAACGATACTGACCAGTACTGGAAGTGCAGATTTTCAGCACTTTTCTGGGTATAGCACAGACGAGAACGTTTATAACTTCTCGAAGATTATAATTAAACAGATTATATCTGTTGAAGACTGGGGTATATCCACAATGAAGGAAAGGCAGATAAGCCTTAACAAAAATAAAATGAATTTTACTTATTGGGATTATATCCAAGCTTTTGATAAAGTATTATACTACAATAATGATAGACACAAACATACTTGGTTTATAAAAGTATGTGCAAAGATATTTGCAACAACTGTTCCTAATTGGTTTCTAAACTGGTGGTCATACCACGGTCCAACAATAAAGATTTTACCAGATCCATTTCTCATGTTATACAAAGAATGGATAAAAATTTCTCCTTTTATTAACGATTTATACCACGCAGATCATATCTGCTACCCAGAAAAAATTAACCAAATATATTTCTTTCTGGAATTTTCTATCCCTTGGATACACAAATGGAATCCAGAAGTCGGATTCACTGAAGAACAAGTCCCCTGCTTATATAGGACTTTTTACAATAATTTTTGGGACAAGTTAATGAAGAAGGATCCCAAAACAAAGACCTTATATGGTCAAGAGCTCTTGGATTCAATCGAGATGAAGATCCAAGAATATTCCAGTAAACCTCAGAAAGAGGTAATTGATGACAGTTCAGTGAGGCATATTGCCAGAAGGATCTCCTTTCAAGAAGGAGATAAAACAGAGATGATTAACAGTTACTTGGAAGAGGTTAAAAGAAATTTACTGTCTTCCATTAATCAATATGAAAAGTCAGATACGTCAATGCAAAGTGAAACAAGCAACGATGATATTGCTGAAGATTCTCAGCCCATTGAAGCAGAAAGGATATTATCTGAAGAAGACTTACATGATACAGAAGAATTCATCCGCAAATTGAAAAAAGCGGAAAAGAAACCAGCACAGTGAAACAGCTGGACCCCACTCAAACAGTGAAGCCGCCGGACCTACAGCATAGTGAAGCCGCCGGACCCACTCGAACAGTAGATACACTGTTCATCAACAGTAAATACACTGTTTCTACAGTAGAAACACTGTTACAGGGACCCACGGGGACCCACTTTTACTGTTCATAGATTCCTTTTCTTTTTCTATTTATAGAAGTCATTCGTTCATTCTTAAGAGGCAGACGTGAAGACTCCCTCTCTCTAGAACTCTCTCTCTCTCTCTCTCTCTCTAAGTGTAAGTAAAGAGTTAGTTTGAAGTTTGTAGATTGTAATAGAAGAACAAATAAATAAAAGTTTTCAGTTCTTCATCTTCAGGGCCTTGCTTCTTGGCCACAAGGTACATACTTCTGTCTTTCTTAGTTTAGATTTTCTTCTAGTCTCTCCTCTCTGGCCGTGACGATGTCCGGCTAAGAGACTTCATATCTATGTTGAGTATCTAACTTCTCTCCTATATACACTATGAAAGCGACGGCATCTATTAAAATATAAATGAGTTTTATATATAGAGTTTTGACTTGGTGTCAAGATGGTTGGTACAGTCTGATATAACACTACTCTTATTGGCTTTGCCTTAGTGGCTCCGTCTAGCCAGCCGTGAACCTCAGCCCGATAAAGGAGTTAAAAGGGCATCTTCTTTCACGGTTAGAACTGCTAGACACATGGGCTCAATAAAAGTATGTATTATATTATGACAGACCCCTTGCTTGAGTAAAGGTTTTTAACCTTCCATACAGTCATTAAACTATATATAAAATTCAAGTATATTTCAATTCTTATCCTTACTGATTGTGCGGATTACCGCCAGTCTTTAAATATAAGGGTACTGAATTAGCTAGATTAAGAATTCTCAAATATGTTAAAATAGAAATCTTTAAAATATGAAGAAGTGGCAATATCAGTCAAAGTCTTTTTCGTATTCATCTCCTTAATCAAGACTGTTAAATGGTATCAGAGCCTAGGTACTTTCATGGTATATATAAGATAGATATGAAATATTCGACATAGATATGTTTCTGAAATATGGATTTAGGAGAAACTAGTATGAAAAATACTAGATTGGAAGAGGTAGATATACCTCAAAACCTTGATTTGTTAAACAAATGGACTATTCCTAAAGTCCCTATTAGAACAATCTATGATTATGGATGGTTTGATAAACTCTCTTCTAAACAACTTATTAAAACAACTGAGCAATCTTTAGCTTTAAGTTCGTCTGAACAGACTATTCGTTTGTTAAACAAACATGATGTAGATATTCATAAACACCAGTATAATTATTTGCATATTGGTATGGTTCAAATTGCTTTTAAGCCTTTAACCCTTAAAGGGTTACCAGAGACATTTTTGGCTGCTCTCAGAGATGCCAGAAATTTGAATTTTAGACAGTCTCTGATGGGTTCTATTGAATCTACTGTCGCCTATGGCCCAGTATATTTTAATACTCAACCCAATTTGCAATTATCTTTATCTGATGTTAATATACTTGATGCATTAACATTAAATGTGAAAACGCATGGTTATAATTATGCGCCTGGTTCTGAACTGATATGTTTATCATATAGAATATATTTTAAATTACTATCTACGTTAAACCCCAGATGTAAATTATATGATACATCTGATCAGACTATTCTAGTGGAAACGAATTTTGCAAAGTCTAAGGTCACCACGAGAAGACCTATTAAGTGGGAAGAAATTAATTTTCCAACCACATGGACTTTGGATTCGGTTATATCCCCCAGTCAGATAACTGATACTGTTAGTAATACTGAGTATTCTCATATTACTCAAAATCCGGATGGTAGGATTTGCATTCAGTTTGACGATAATAGTTCCACTTATAGTAGACAGTCATTTTCTAATAATAGAATGTTGCCTACTATTAATTCTAGTTATAACAGACATTCCTTTACTAGTCGTAGACTGTTGCCTGATATTCAACACATTTCTCCTGTTGAACCAGTCTATGGACCAGCTAGAAATCGTGCTGCATCTTTACACACAATTTCTACTAAAGTAGGTGATAAACCTGTTGAAAGGGTTAAGATTAACCCCAAAACAAATATTGTTCAGGATAGTGATAATATTTCTGATAAGGATATTCCTTCTGCGTCCGAAATGGATTTTGACCCCAATGATTCTTAATGATTCCACACCAAATTGATTTTAGTCCAGGGTCACAAGCTAGAGGTTATATTCAAAAAGAATTTTTTACTGATAAATTGAACCAGTTTAAAACTTGGTTTTTTGATACTTATAGTAAGGAAGATTTAAACAATATTTCACAAGAGTTTTATGAAACTTGTGCTTTACATAATCAAATTATGTATTTTGTTCCTTGGTTTATAACCACATATTTACCACTTTTTATAAAAGTTTTGGAAAGATCTTATAAAGACGGGAGTGGCAATATTACTAAAGCCATTTACCCTCCTCAATCATCTTTTGTTTTACCTAATAATACAGGTATTACTTTTACTGCATTTCAAAAATTTATTGATGAAGATGTTGCTGCAGTCAGCATCGCAGAAATTAATAAATTAATTTCTCAAAATAATTATTTGAGTTTATATGTTAAAGTTTTGGGTGAAAACGTTAGTTTTCTTAATAAAAAACTTGATGATTTAACAGTCTTGATTAAGGAGATGAATACGAAAAAGACTTTGACTGATATTGCCTCTTCTTCAGGAAGCAAATCAGAACCTCAGATTGTTGTTACTCATATTCAAAGACCTCCTGATATTCAGGATTTTAAATTTAAATCTTTTGGAGACTTAGAAGAACTTCTTGATAAAAAGTTATCCGGTTTGAATATCAAACCCATTGATTTATCAAATGATTTTGCTGATAAATTAGATTCTACTTTTGACTATAAAAAGGATGTTTTGTCAGAGTTTAATAAACTCAGAAGTTACCCCAAAAAGAATAGTAAGTTTGCAGATAGCAGATATGCTGATAAACCTAGAATGCAGACTTATTATTACAATCGTCCTACTCCTCAAGATGTTTTAATAGAGGAACGTGATTGGAATCAGACTAATACGTCTTACAGTGGTTCCGAAATTTACGAATGGAATCTTGATGGTTTGACTGATAGGCAGTTAACTATTCTAGTACATAGAATGCTTATGTATGCAACTATCTGTAAAAGTGTAAAAAATACAGATAGGAATATTTGCAGAATGATTGTTGCAGGTTTTACTGGCCAACTTCGTGGCTGGTGGGACAATTATTTGTCTGTCGACGAAAGGGCAATGGTTATTAACGCTAAAGCCGTTGACGAAGGACTTGATAACTTAGGCATGGCCCTAGTGGCAAATAGAGAAGATGCCGTTTATACCCTTATTCTTACTATATTAGAACACTTCAATGGTAGATTTACCAACCAAAATGAAACTGTTCGTACTCTCCTTAATAGCCTTAGATGTAAGACTTTAAGTGAGTTCAGGTGGTATAAAGACACCTTTATGAGTAGAGTGATGGAACTACCAGAAAATAAGTTTGAACATTGGAAAGCTAAGTTCATAGATGGCCTTCCCTCTTTATTTGCCGAAAGAGTTAGAAAGGTTTTAAGAGGTAGTTATGGAGAAATTCCTTATGCAGACTATACCTATGGTAAATTAATAGGAATTTGCACACAGGAAGGATTAAACCTGTGCAATGAATTAAGATTGTCCAGACAACTTAAGATGGATAAGCTTAAAGAAAGAAACCAGTTAGGGGACTTTTGCGCCCAGTTCGGTTTACCCGAGACTTCTACTCATAGGAAAAAGAAACATAAGTATCATAGATACCCCAACCAAGACAGTCCTTATAGGAAAAAGAGATCTAGATATAGATCCAAAGAAGAACGAGAAGCCAAGAAAGCACATCGCAAGTCTACTAGATTTACCAAAAATAGGTCTAAGCGAGATCTTGCTGACATTAAGTGTTATAAGTGTGGTAAATTTGGCCATATAGCTCCAAATTGTAAGCTTCAAAAGCTGAAAACCTTAGGACTAGAAGATGAACTACGTGATAAGGTTTATAGTTTGTTATATACTTCTGGATCGGAATCTGATTATTATTCTGAATCAGAATCCGAAGCTGAAATTGATTTGCTTGATTTATCTGATAGTGATAAAAATATTGATAATACTTGTACAACTTGCAAAGGTGATACATGTACTTGTGATGATGAATTTTATAAATTACAATCACAGTTTCAAGACCTAAACATGAAAACTATTACTTCTGATAATGTAATAGAACTTTTAAAAGAAGTTAATGATGAAAAACTTCGTGAAAAAATTATTAATTTGGCTGCTAGTTCAAGTTCTAATTCAAGTTCTGGTTTTGCAAAACCTTTTGAAAAAGAATTTGAATATTCCCCGCCTTATTCCTTACTAGAGGTTAATAACCGTTTGTTAAACAAAAATGCATCTCCAGCAAGAGATTCTTCTTTCGATGATTTAAAAATTGAAGTTGAAAACTTAAAACGAGAGATCAAATCTCTTAAACAAAATCAAATGATTTGTGATCATAGGATTACTCAGATTGAGAAAATCAATTCTCCAGCTGAGAAATCTAATGATAAAAACAAAGGTATTTTTGAAAATGATATTGAAGAAAAACCTATTAATTTTAATCCTAAACATGATATGTTTCTAGGAATGATGCAAATTATTACTGCTCATAAATGGTACATCAAATGTACTATTCTCATTGATAATAGTTTCTCAATTACAAACATTGCCATGATTGATAGTGGAGCAGATGTTAGCTGCATTCAAGAAGGTTTAGTACCTACGAAATATTTTCAAAAAACTACTCATATGGTTAGATCTGCATCCGGACATGCTTTAGATATAAAGTATAAACTTCCTAATACGGGTATTTGTCAGAATAAAGTCTGTATTCCTCACTTCTTTTTCTTAGTAAAAAACCAGTTATACCCTCCAATTATACTTGGAACACCGTTTATTAACGCCGTTTATCCTTTTACTAGCATAGACTCGAAAGGTTTTACTGCTACTTATAAGGATAAAGAGATAAGTTATACTTTTGTTACAGATCCAGTAACTAGAGATATTAATGCTTTAATTGATATGAAGCAAAAACATGTTGATTCTTTACAATTAGAAATGTTTAGTATGAATATATTTGATACTCTGAATTCTACTAAAGTACAGGAAAAAATCAAATTGATTTCCGAGCAGATTGCTATTGATATTTGTGCTGAGCATCCTAGTGCTTTTTGGAATCGAAAAAAGCATATTGTTACTCTTCCATATGAAGATAATTTCACTGAGGATGATATTCCTACTAAATCTCGACCTTGTCAGATGAATGCAGAATTGGTAGAATTTTGCAAAAAAGAGATTGATAGTCTGCTATCAAAGGGTTTGATAAAACCCTCAAAATCTCCTTGGTCTTGTACAGCTTTTTATGTTAATAACGCAGCTGAAAAGGAACGTGGTGTTCCTAGATTAGTCATTAATTATAAGCCCTTGAATAAATATTTGAAATGGGTTAGGTATCCTATTCCTAATAAAAGAGATTTATTGTCTAGATTATATGACGCCAATATATTTTCAAAATTTGATTTAAAATCTGGTTATTGGCAGATTCAAATATTTAAAGAGCATACTTATAGAACTGCTTTTAATGTTCCATTTGGGCAATATGAATGGAATGTTATGCCTTTTGGTTTAAAAAATGCCCCTTCAGAATTCCAAAAAATTATGAATGATATTTTCAACCCTTATCTAGACTTCGTCATTGTATATATCGATGACATTTTGGTATTTTCCAAAACACTTGAAATGCATATTAAGCATTTAGATATTTTCAAAAGAATTGTTATACAAAATGGTTTGGTAATCTCAAAACAAAAAATGAGCTTATTTCAAACTAACATTCGATTCCTAGGACATTATATTTGTCAGGGGAAGATTACTCCTATTCAACGATCGATTGATTTTGCCTCAAAATTTCCCGATGTTATTACTGATAGAACTCAGTTACAAAGATTTTTGGGAAGTTTAAATTATATTTCACCTTTTTATAAAGATCTGTCACGTGATTTAGCCCCCTTATATGATAGGTTAAAAAAGAATTATAAAAGCCCTTGGACTGATAGTCACACTACTTTGGTAAAAAATATTAAACAACGTGTTAAATCTTTACCTTGCTTAACCCTTGCTAATCCTACATGGCAAAAAATTATAGAGACTGATGCGTCTAATATTGGTTATGGAGGGATATTAAAACAGATAAATCCCAATGATAAACATGAATATCTGATTAGATTTTACTCTGGTAAATGGTCTGAAGCCCAGAGAAAATACGCTACTGTGGCACATGAAATGTTAACCATAGTAAAATGTGTTTTAAAATTTCAGGACGACTTATACAATCAAAAGTTTTTGATAAAAACTGACGCACAATCTGTTAAATATATGTTTAATAAAGATTTTAAACATGATGCCTCAAAAATGATATTTGCAAGATGGCAAGCTCAATTAGCCCCTTTTGATTTTGAAATACAATATAAAAAGGGAATTGATAATTCTCTGCCAGATTTCTTATCTCGTGAATATTTACAGGATGGAACCCCCCTGGGGTAGGGGAAGAGGTAGAGGTTGGGGAAGATCATCCCCACAGTCCAAAGGAAGGTCATCACCTTCGGGATCGTCATACGGATCCTCTTCAAACTCCCCAGTTATACAAATGGGAAGAAGGAGTTTAGTCAATGAGAGGATATCTCTCAGAGAAGAATCATCGATTGGACCATCCGTCCATCTGGAAGATATTCCAGAAGATAGTCCGTTATACGCACATTTGCAGGCATATTTGACTGCTCAAAAACAGAAAGATACTTCTGTTAAGCAAAGTAATACTTTTGCTTCCATTACTAAAGATGACAATGATGATATCAAGTCATACGAGAAAGTGCCAAAAAGAGAAATGATATTTCTCTTAGAAAATTCTGACATTCAGAGAAAAGAAGAACCATGGAAGATATTCCAAAGGTATTTGATAAATGGGTTATATTATCCGGGTGAGTCATACAAAATCCGTTCCTACTATGAAACGATACTGACCAGTACTGGAAGTGCAGATTTTCAGCACTTTTCTGGGTATAGCACAGACGAGAACGTTTATAACTTCTCGAAGATTATAATTAAACAGATAATATCTGTTGAAGACTGGGGTATATCCACAATGAAGGAAAGGCAGATAAGCCTTAACAAAAATAAAATGAATTTTACTTATTGGGATTATATCCAAGCTTTTGATAAAGTATTATACTACAATAATGATAGACACAAACATACTTGGTTTATAAAAGTATGTGCAAAGATATTTGCAACAACTGTTCCTAATTGGTTTCTAAACTGGTGGTCATACCACGGTCCAACAATAAAAATTTTACCAGATCCATTTCTCATGTTATACAAAGAATGGATAAAAATTTCTCCTTTTATTAACAATTTATATCACGCAGATCATATCTGCTACCCAGAAAAAATTAACCAAATATATTTCTTTCTGGAATTTTCTATCCCTTGGATACACAAATGGAATCCAGAAGTCGGATTCACTGAAGAACAAGTCCCCTGCTTATATAGGACTTTTTACAATAATTTTTGGGACAAGTTAATGAAGAAGGATCCCAAAACAAAGACCTTATATGGTCAAGAGCTCTTGGATTCAATCGAGATGAAGATCCAAGAATATTCCAGTAAACCTCAGAAAGAGGTAATTGATGACAGTTCAGTGAGGCATATTGCCAGAAGGATCTCCTTTCAAGAAGGAGATAAAACAGAGATGATTAACAGTTACTTGGAAGAGGTTAAAAGAAATTTACTGTCTTCCATTAATCAATATGAAAAGTCAGATACGTCAATGCAAAGTGAAACAAGCAACGATGATATTGCTGAAGATTCTCAGCCCATTGAAGCAGAAAGGATATTATCTGAAGAAGACTTACGTGATACAGAAGAATTCATCCGCAAATTGAAAAAAGCGGAAAAGAATCCAGCACAGTGAAACAGCTGGACCCCACTCAAACAGTGAAGCCGCCGGACCTACAGCATAGTGAAGCCGCCGGACCCACTCGAACAGTAGATACACTGTTCATCAACAGTAAATACACTGTTTCAACAGTAGAAACACTGTTACAGGGACCCACGGGGACCCACTTTTACTGTTCATAGATTCCTTTTCTTTTTCTATTTATAGAAGTCATTCGTTCATTCTTAGGAGGCAGGACGTGAAGACTCCCTCTCTCTAGAACTCTCTCTCTCTCTCTCTAAGTGTAAGTAAAGAGTTAGTTTGAAGTTTGTAGATTGTAATAGAAGAACAAATAAATAAAAGTTTTCAGTTCTTCATCTTCAGGGCCTTGCTTCTTGGCCACAAGGTACATACTTCTGTCTTTCTTAGTTTAGATTTTCTTTTAGTCTCTCCTCTCTGGCCGTGACGATGTCCGGCTAAGAGACTTCATATCTATGTTGAGTATCTAACTTCTCTCCTATATACACTATGAAAGCGACGGCATCTATTAAAATATAAATGAGTTTTATATATAGAGTTTTGACTTGGTGTCAAGATGGTTGGTACAGTCTGATATAACACTACTCTTATTGGCTTTGCCTTAGTGGCTCCGTCTAGCCAGCCGTGAACCTCAGCCCGATAAAGGAGTTAAAAGGGCATCTTCTTTCACGGTTAGAACTGCTAGACACATGGGCTCAATAAAAGTATGTATTATATTATGACAGACCCCTTGCTTGAGTAAAGGTTTTTAACCTTCCATACAGTCATTAAACTATATATAAAATTTAAGTATATTTCAATTCTTATCCTTACTGATTGTGCGGATTACCGCCAGTCTTTAAATATAAGGGTACTGAATTAGCTAGATTAAGAATTCTCAAATATGTTAAAATAGAAATCTTTAACTGGTGGAAACCTTCCAGGCATATAAAAGCCAGATGTGAGGTGTGAAACAAGTCCAGTTCCCGGTCAAACGGTGATTTCTGTTTTAATTTAATTGAGAAGGCATGGCGGATTACCGCCCGCCACTTGATCCTGTTAAATGGTATATATAGTATATCTTAAGATGTATATATAGTATATAAATCGAATATAGCTTATATATAGTAAGATGTATATATATATATATATAAAATACATCTTCAATTAAGATGACACTTAGACTTGTAAAATATACATAAAAAATATATCTTAAATTTAATTAAGATGACATATAAATATACAAAAAGATATACATAAAAAATACATCCTGAATTAAAATGGCACTTGACATATAAAATATATTTAAAATATACATTAAAAATATATCTTAAAATAAGATGGCATTTCACAAATAAATATACAACATTTATACACATAAAAATATATTTTGAATTATAGTGATACTTGATATACAAAGTATAAAAGACGTATAAATCAATACATCTTGAATTTAGGTGGCATTCACATATGCACTAGATTTTCAAAAATGGAGTGAAGAAGATGAATGTTGGAAATGGAGAATGGGGATGGACAAAAAAAGTACTTCCTGTGATTAGTGAGTCAGTTAACTTATTAAATATTGAGCTTAATTTTTATAATATGTTGATAATGAAAAAAGTGCTCTTTATGGAATAAACAATAAATGATGCTATTTTTTTTAAATAATAGTTTAAAAAGGATCAAGCGTGTAAAAAAGCCATTTCTTTCTTGGGTTCTTTTCTTTCCCGATACCCGATAAGATCCTGCTAGTGAAAATAGTACGGGCTAATCCGTTTTTGGACTGGTAATTGAAAAAAGTCACTATTTTGCTGAAACACAAAAAGTTTCAGCATAATTTGAGGGATTATGGAGCTTCTGCGTTTAAACTTCCAGCGTATTATGTTGGAACTCCATCACAGAGAAAGTTTCAGCATAATATGTTGTATTATGGAGCTCCTATATATAAACTTCCTGCAAATTATAAAATTCCAGCACATTATGCTGGAAGCTCATATGTAAAAAATTCGAACACCAGCATATTATGCCGAAATATTTCTGGATTTTTAAGGGTGTTTTTGTTTAGATTTTATCTTTACATGAAAAAATGGCTAAAATTTTGTTAATTTTGAAACTGTAGCTATTTTTCAATTATCAATTGTAAATCTGACTATTTTCTATTTTTTCCCGTAACATAATTAGCGGTAAATTGATGCTTCAAATACATTATACATCATATCATAACAGGTTATAATAGGTGTTTATTGAATGAAAAAGAAGGTTATTGCTACGTTTATAACTGTTATTAAGTTAACTTGGTCCGTTGTCAATGCGGACGCCATGCAGCTCATTTATATAATTAAAAATTTTCATTTATTGTGGATTGGAATCACAAGTCATTAGAAAAAAATTGTACAAGCATAATCCAAAGAGGAGGTAATTCCAAATATCCACAACTGCAAGATAAGTGTTCTCATTTATTGGATTTAGTATAGGAATTTATTCACGTTTTTCTTAGTTTTCATGCGTGGATCAGAACTAAAATCAAGAGAGAAAAAGCCAGCATCAGAAACAGTTGAAATCTTTTATGGAAGGAAAATATTGTGGACACAATAACTAATACATGCAATAAGTTTTGTGTAGCTGATAATGTTTCATGATATTCGATAGGAACATTTAGCTGTGCTCTTATACATACAGTGACTAATATGAAGAAAACAAGAAACATTGATGCATTCAGAAACATTAGTTGGCCATGGACCCTTTTGTCGACCGGGACAGTGACAGAGTAGAAGCTACGAGTTCGGCTGAACCACAGTAGTTTTAATTTGGTATAAACTATGTATTTGTATTTAAAAAATTTATTAAATATATATAAATTACGAATTTAGAACTCAATAACTTAAAAAATTTAGAATCTCAAACCCATAAGCTTAAAATTCTGACCCGTCTTTGTTTGTCGAGACCATACCCCTCGTTCTTACTTTCTTGAGTTGCAATGCTTTTGTCTCATCTCCTAAATTCTTTCGTTTTGCCAAGTGTTGTTTGGTTTACACCATTAACAAAAATAATTTCCGTATCAAATTCAGCATATAGTTGTAACTCATAAATGCACCTCTTGGTTGGTCTTTAAACCCTACAATGTTAATATCCACATTAGTTGTGATATCAGTGTATTATTTTATGTATGATAAAAGTGAAATAAGACTAATGCATGTAATTAATATTGCAATACATGGCAAGAATAACAGAAGACTAAAAAACAAAAAAATAAAATTAGCAATAACACCTTGCTCGTTTTCGACCGGCCTGTTTGACACCCTATTTCTAGAGTACCAAAAAGTAGTTAATTAGGTAGCAACATAATGATTATTTTTTTTACTTTTTTATTTTTGCAACATGATGATAGCTGTTAGAGTATTAAAGTTTCTATATGATAAGGTTGGAGTACGTCCGTGAAATCCTTTGGTTCTCCGTATTCCAAGGACTTTGCTGGTTTTTTGGATCCATTATCATATTTACTACTACTTCCTACTTCCTTTTCTATCTCCTTTCTTGAATGATTAGTTTTCTCCACTTCACTACTTTGTCTCTTTGTTTATCTTTTTTTTTTTAAAAAAAAAAAAAACTTTTGCTATCTATTTTTTGTATTTTTCACATGTTGCTTTTCAATTGTGATAATCCCATGAAACTTCTTACCAATTGCCGCCTTACTTATTCTTAACGATTCTTGATGTAATACAGTTCAATTTATCTATAATGTCATCGATTGTCCGTATATTTTTTGTTGTTATAGTGTAATGCTCTTATAGAAAAACATATCGTATATGATATTAACATAAGATAAGATGAAAAATCAGTTTAATAAAAAACTTAATAGTTACGATGAAATATTATTATAAAGAAAGATTTTACTGTATTTTGACGATCATGCATGTTGGTTGTCACACTATTAATTAACTATGTTGAATTCCAAGCTGGTCTAATCTCCCAAGGATACATGAAGAATAGTGCTAGTGAAGTGGAGCAACTCTACTTAGAGAAAACTATTTAATTTACATCACCACAAAAATATTATTTCTAGTTTGGTTGGTATTAGATATTTCAAGAGTTCGGTGTCAAGCTACCCTTTTTTCGCAAATTTGAAACACATCCAACAACTTATAATTCTCTTGTGTTGGAAGAACATTATTAGTTAATCTTTATATTGATTAAACATGTTACCAAAACTCCATGTGACTTAAACGTGGGATTTTATTTAGTATTTCCTTGGAGGGATAGAAGAAAATGTCATCGGCAAAAGCAACATAGTATCTACTATGTGGTTTCATTAATTACCTTAATTACTATAATTATACTAGCCAAGTTTCTTAACACATGCACAGGTGCCCTACAAACCTGATAAAAAGAAACATTTTAAAAAGAAGAAATGGCTAAGTTTTCTTTAAAAGAGCTAGGTAGGCAAAAGTAACATGACTTTCATGTGTATCAAAAAATAAAATATAACTTACGAATTCGTAATGAAGGTTTGAACCTAACTCCTTTAAAATCAATTAAGTACCTTTATTATTTTCTTTACAATCACGTATTTTTACTCTTAATAAGTTTGAATGGTTATATCTTAGCATACAAAATCACGAGATCACTACAATGTTGCTCACTTAATTACCCATGCATGTGGAGGTGGTTGATTATTACCACTAATCTATCTATTATATAAACACACAACTAGAACCACTAATCTCCAATGTACAATCACTATCACCGGCCAACATTGTCGCCAATCACCACTAAGTACATGCATAACCACCACCTCTGGCCGCCATCATGTAATTAATTAAGCACTAGCTACGTCCATCATTATCAACTACCTCTGCGTTTGATCATATAACCGCCAAATCATCGTTGCACAACTACCACTAATCTCCAATGTACAATCACTATCACCAGCCATTATTGTCGCCAATCACCACTAAGTACATGCATAACCACCAACTCTGGCCGCCATCATGTAATTAATTAAGCACTGACTACGTCTATCATTATCAACCACCTATGCGTATCATCGTATAACCACCAAATCATCGTTGCACAACCATCACTTCCACCAACTGCAATCACCGCAACCACCACCTCACAACTAATCATCGCTGATAACCACAATTGCTAGCAATCGTGCTTAATTAATCAAACATATAGTTTTTGCATCACCATATTAGTTTTTTTTTTAATTTAAAGATATCATCTTAACAATCAAATATATATTCAAGTGCAAATGTATCTCACTCTTAATAAACACAAATGCAGGCCTAAAACATTGAGCAGTGGTAGCTTAAACGGATGGAGTATGTTTATATCCCATATTCTCTAACCAATTTCTTTCACAGAACATGGCCTTGCCTTCCGCAAAGAGACCATTTCCTGGCCCACTTCTACTTCTTTTTCTAATCTCTCTTTCTTTCTTTTGATCACATTGTCAATGACAAAAAAAATTAAAAAATAAATAATTAATCCAAATAACCGTCCACTAAAACTCTTAAATTAAAAATAATCAGTATATGTATATATATATATATATATAAAATTTATGTATAATATATATAATTTGACTGTGTATAATCAATATACAAGCTATATATACTGGCTAAAAAAATTAAATATTAAATATGATCAGTTATATGTGTAACAATCCCACAAAATATTAGTACTAATGAAAATGAAGAAAAAAATATGAAGTACTACTCTTAGAACTTTAAGTGCCTAAGAATGATCTAGCGAACTTTAAGTTCACATTGACGTAGACATAACTAACTTATAAATGTATCAACTGATGATTTAAACTCCTTAATTATGATTTATGAGACTGGCGACATAACATTCAAGTTCGTAACTAATTGCACTTAAATTGGTGTATACATAGAGAAAACCCTCCACAAAGAGATATTCAAATCGACCTAAATATGTGAATAATACAGTAGAGAACGATATTCTATCATCCAAATAATTAATAGAAATAACCGTTAGTTGGCAAGTAATATTTCCAAGGGATTTAGTGCACATGGCAATGAGATGCGTACTCTATCATACAAGTGTCGAAAAAAAAGTTAATTGGAGTAATAGTAATATTAGTACATACATATTTATAATTTAGTTTGAAATAAATGGAAATGAAAGTGACAAGACAAAGAGATAGAGAGAGAGGACAGAAAAAGGTGTACACAAGGACAAAATGGCCGGACTAGAGCCGTATGAAATAAATTTCTGTTTTTTTTTTTTTTTTTTTTTGTCATTAGAAAAAAAAAAAAGGAAATAAATACAGCCCAGAGACCCAGAAATTTATTTCATGGGAGACGATTGCTTTCTCTTAGCCTTGGAACATGGTAGGTTGCTTTAATATTTTTATATATAATTATTCGGTATCTAAAAATCATTAATCTGCCTAATTCGAATTTTAAACCAAAACTTCTAATTAAAGGTGAATGATCTTTTATCATTTCATAAGTAACTATATATAGTCGGGGTGGGTCATTTGAAAAGGGATAAATAACATGTTGTAGTCAGGGGCGGATGTAAAATAGCGGCCATAACTTTCGACGTGGAACAAATTTATGTATAAAAATTCATTAAATTGTAACAAATGATAGGTCTGAACACATAAAATTAAAGATATAATAGGTCCATATGCCTTAAATGTTCAACCCATAAAATTTAAATCCTGAATACTCCTTTGATTGTAGTTGATCAAAATGTATCGAGCGTGATTTTTATTGGAAAAGTTGGGATATTATGTTTGAGGGTTAGAGACTTTTACACCCTTGGCGATTAAGTCCTAATCAGTTTTATAGGTGAGAAGTCCTTATAATTTATTAATTAGATCAAGTTGTAACAGTGCTAACAGAAGCTAATCATATGGTTTTGAAACAAACGTATTGATGTGTGGCTATAATTTCATAGTTTCGTACATTATTTGTCTTGCATTTTATATGCTTTAATGATAAACTATATTTTAAGTATGCGTAACGGAGTTTATTTTATGTGTAGGTGAATTAGAGATGAAAGTAGAGCAAAAGAAATATTTAAAGTCTAAAGTGTGCTCGAAAACAACTAAAAAGAAGAAAGAAAGAAGTGAGCAGCCTACGAATGAGGAAGCTGGCGAAGACATACCTAAAGTGGGCGTTAGAGCAGGCGAAACCAAGCATTTAGCACGCATTGGAGAAGGTCGGGCGAAGGGTAACGCGAGGTCCACCAGGCTTTGGAGCTGGCGACGCAAGGCCTGGGGCGAGCTCAAGCTGGCGGTAGACCTCTCGAGGCCAGGTCTGGGCGTACACATTTCGAGTTTTAAAGACTTATTTCGTCTCCTGGTTTGACTGGGACTTGGCCTATACGTTTAGGTCTTTTCCTACACATATAAATAGACCTAAAAATGTCATTTTTGAGGACTTTGACAACCGGAGGCAAGGATAGCTCGTGGAACAACCGTTGGGAGTTAGACTCATCGATATCTGCATCCCTTTATCCTTACCTTGTAATTTAATTATGCAAAACACTTTTGATATTGTGACTATGGGTATGAGTAGCTAAACTTCTAATCAAGGGTTTTGATGGAACCTATTGGAGGATAATTTTCATGTTACGTTAATATAGATTTGCCGTAGTATTTTCTCTATTTGTTCAACTATATTATTATTGTTGTTGATTGAAGGGTCCTCAATCGACTGTGCCTATTTAGTGTGTATTACTCGGGAGAGAGTGCATATCTAGGTGGTTGTTGAACAACATCACTCCTAACATATATAAGGGATCAATACGAAGGGTTTAAAGGTGGGATCATGGATAACGAAATCTTGATGCGATCCGAGTGAGCTATAATTAATGCCAGCTAGCGTAATTCGGGAGAATATATCTAATAAATTGTGATAATTACTCGGGAGAGAGTTACGACAGTCAGAGTGCTCATGATCGATAGAGAAGACTTAGGCAATTTATAGAAGACGTAGCAAAAAGGATTCCGACAATAATAAAAATCATAACCTTAGATCATTCCAATTCTTGTCTACAAGCCGTAGTAGTTAGTTATTAATTGTTGCACTTTCATTATGTAATATTTAGTTAGTAAACATCCAATTTTTTACTTAAATATTTTTGAAAATTAATTGCGTGAGTTCGTGCGAGTCTAGTAGCTGTGTTTGATAGGTTAATTCCCTGTGGGATTCGACTCCGAACTTATTTGACGGAATATATTTGCGACGACCGCTTAGTACTTTTTATAAGACATAGTTGGGCGTGATCAAATTTTGGCGCCATTGTCGGGGATATTAATGGTGTATTAATTGCAGCTAAACGAATTGCTAGAATTCTTAGTGTAGTCAATTTTCTTCATTTTAAACCAAATACATTGAATTTTAACGTTTGTAGTCTTGGGTGTTACATGTGCATGCCTAGGAACTCCTCGAGAACTAGTGAATTGTTTGAAGCATTATCAGATCCTGATAAAGTTTTCAAGGCATTGAATCGTACAAACAAAAAGGACAAATAACAACAAAACTCAACAGAACAAATCGAACTAGACATGGATGACGTAATAGAAAATCCAAATAACAAAAATAATGCAAATGACCCGAACAATCAGGGTGTGGCGCCTCTTGTGCCAGAAACAACCTTGTATGATTGGGCACAACCCACCACCGAAAATCTGGCGACCGCAATTGCAGTCCCTCAAATACAAGCGGAATTATTTCAAATCACAAACAACATGCTACATTTGTTGTAGAACAAGGGACTGTTTTCATGGTCTTACATTGAAGATCTTCAGCAGTATCTGAAAAATTTTCTGTCGATATGTGTTACACAAAGGCAACCTAATGTGACACCGAAAGCAATAAAGCTGTTATTGTTTCCCTTCTCGGTGACAGGAGAGGCTCAGACGTGGCTTAATTCACTCCCCATAAACTCCATCACTACTTGGGAGGAATTAGTCAAGCAATTTGTAAACAAGTTCTACCCACCCAATAAGACTGCCAAACAAATTGATGAGATATTGAGCTTTAGGCAGAGACCAACAGAAATACTACAACAAACGTGGGAGAGGTTCAAGGGTATGCTGGTTAAGTGTCCACATAATAGCATTCCAGAGCAAATATTGGGGCAGAGGTTCTACATGGGATTGGCAGACAACTTAAAGGCTAATGTTGATGCTTCAGCGGGTGGAGCATTTTTTAGCAAATCATTCAGAGAATGCAAGATCCTACTCGATAAAATGGCTCAAAACTCAGGATGGATGACAAGAGACTCTACGATTACTCATGTAGTTCACTCTGTGGCTTTGGACCAAAACAACTCTATAGTCGAAAATATGGCTACTCTAATAACGCAAATGAGTATCCTCACCAAAAAAATCGATGAATCAGGTCAGAAGCAGCAGGTACACATAGTTGACGCAACTAATGGGGGCTTATGTACACCATATATTAACCAACCTTATGTATGCTCGTGGAGTGCGGAAGGTGACAACCAGCACTATTAGGAAGATATGAACTATGTAGCCAACTATGGGGGACAGAGGCAAGGTGGTCAGAATTGGGGTCAACAGAATCAACAATATAGACCATCACAACATCAATACAATAACAAGAACAATCCTGGAGTTATGCGACCACAGGGTCA
This sequence comes from Nicotiana tomentosiformis, assembly GCF_000390325.3. NCBI lineage: Eukaryota > Viridiplantae > Streptophyta > Magnoliopsida > Solanales > Solanaceae > Nicotiana > Nicotiana tomentosiformis. The sequence goes on along the minus strand of NC_090815.1, from coordinate 130,233,231 downwards.
AGTGGTGCCTTACCAAAGGCAACACGGTTACAACCAGCAAAATCAGTAGTTGGCTTATTAACAACCTCAACAACAACATATTGCGAGACAAGATGATGGTTTTGCTGAACTTAAGGTAATACTGGACAGCGACAACAGAATGTTACAACAACTGATTGGGTCCACCGAAAAAATACAAGACATAGTGGACTCACATGAATCAGCGATAAAGGGTATTGAGGTTCAATTAGGACAGATTTATATGGCTCTAAACAATCGTCCCCAAGGGACGTTACCTGCAGACATACAAATCAATCCAAAAGATGAGGGCCCGAAATAGCTTATGGTAGTGAGTCTACGAAATGGTAGAGACCTAGATCTGGAGCAAGAGATTGCTCGCGAAAGCCGACCTACTGAAACACTTGTGCTAGTACCCATTGAGATCAATGATTCAACAGGGTTAACTGAGGTGACGGTACAACATGCACAAGAGAGCACAAGTAAAGAAAAAGAGGTTGCGAAAAAGACTGAGGTAGCATAAGAAACGACAGTAGAAGGAGTGCCTGAGCAAGATAAAACTTAAATCACAGGAAATAAGCGACCTCCAAAACCATTACCGCAGAGATTGGAAAAATATCATAAGGACGAGCAATATAAGTGTGAGCATCTAATTTTTGACTATATTTGAATTTTTACCACCTTCTACTATGTAAATATTTTTAAAAATTTAATATATATTGTTTTTAGTTTTGTTACATATTTTTAATATAGGGTAAGAATTAAAAATAATTAAAAAGGTCAAATTATTACTATTAGTATTATTTTTATTTTTTTATCTTTATTTTAAAATAAAATAAATAAATAAATAAATAAATAAAACTAAAAAATTAAATATTTCTTTTATTTTCGGATGGGAATAAAATAATATAAAAATTAAAAGTATAGAATAAAAAATTAAAAGTAAAATTAGGTGGAATTTGTTTTTTTAAAAATGTAAAAGAAAGTGAAAAATTAAAAAATAAAAGTAAAAATATGTGGAAATTTTAAAAAAATAAAAAGTAAAAGAAATATGGAATTAACAAATTAAAGTAAAGGTAGATGAAAATGTTTTTTAAAAAAAATAAGTGGAAATTAAAAAAAAAAAGTAAAGTAAAATAAGTGGGAAATAATAAAAGAAAAGTAAAAAAGTGGGAATTTAAATATAATAAAAGTAAAAAATGGGAAATTAAAAAATAAAAGTAAAGGAAAGTGGGAAATTATTTTTTTTTAAAAAGAAGAAAAATGGGGAGTGGGAATTCGTTTTAATTAAAAAATAATTAAAAAAATAAAATTAAAATTTTCGATTTTTCCCCTATAAATAGAAGAGAAATGTGAGGAGAAAAAGAGGGAGAAGGAGAAAAAAAAAGAAGGGAGGAGGGAATTGAAAGAAATTATTTTTCTTCTTCTACGCTAAGAGAATTTCTACTCGTGTCATTCTTTTTTCGTCTTCCTTTCGAAACAATCCAGCGAGTCATCACCCAAAACCCAACAAAAATACTTCATAACGTTCCTTTTTACACGCCAAAAAGTGGAGTCAATAGCCGAGGTTGAGGATTCCGTTGGAGCTCCGTTCACTAGGTTTGATGTTATTCGTCGCTTATGCTTGTTCGACGTTCGTATGAGTTATTGTACCTGTTCTTGGAGACTCATTTAATTGGAAATTTTGCACTAAAGGTTTATTCTTCCCTCTGTTCTTTTTATCTTATTTCATGTGATTTTATTTATTTGCCTTTAAACTTTATAAATAATAATGTAAGTTAGTCCTTAAATGTTATATGCTTAATCATGTTTTTGGAAATATGGTATTCAAACTTGCTTTAAAGTTGGGAAGATTTGGACCCTAATAAGTTTGGGCTTCAATTGTTTGGTCGTAGGTTATTGGTATATGATGGTTTATTTATTCAAATATCTAAAATCATACACTTCTTTCACAAGTAATTCCATAATTCATGACCTTCACAATAATCTCAAACTTAGGAAAAAAAATAAATCATGAATGCGCTAGAATACTTTAGGCGTACTCTTAATTAATTGAATCAACGTGATTATGTATACGTTCACGTGACATAATTACGATTCCCAAAACTAAAATCAAGGTATGCGTTCGCGCAACTTTGGGAGAAACAACCTTAAATATAATAAAAATGCTATTAATTGCGTGCACGTACACGTGACATGATTTTGGCACAATACAAAAAACGGATTCACACACGAGATTCATTTCAAAGATAATTTTATATTTTAATATAAAAGCGGACATATAAAATATGAAAACCAATAAATCACACTTTATCTAAAATTAATTCAAGCCAAGTTGTAGTCAATAAAGCGACCGTGCTAGAACTACTAGACTCGGGGAACAATATTAATAGAGTCAAACCTTCCTTTGACTAGGGATTCAAATAAAAGGTGACTTGGAACACCCCAAAAATCAATTCCAAGTGGCGACTCTGTAAAAAAAATAATCCCTATTCAAATTTATCATTTTAATTGAAAAAACTCTTTAACCCACAACAATCTATAACATATATATCTTTTGGGGCAAAAAGAGGTGTGACAATAAGAAATTCATGGAGATATTGAAACAAATACATGTGAACATTCCATTGATTGATGCGTTGCGAGAGATGCCTGGGTATGCCAAAATGATAAAAGATTTAATATCTCGAAAATTCGACTTCCAAGACCTGTCCACTGTTACATTGACACAGACCTGTAGTGCAGTCATGACGAGACCCATAGCTGAGAAGTTATCATACCCAGGGAGTTTCACAATCCCATGCACGATAGGCAGCTATGCTTTTGCTAAAGCATTGTGTGATTTAGGGGCAAGCATAAACTTGATTCCCTTGGCTATCTACAAAAGATTAGGCATAGGAAGAGCTAGACTCACGTCCATGTTACTACAGCTGGCCGACCGGACAGTGAAGAGGTCCTCTGGTATCCTTGATGATGTATTAGTCCAGGCTGGGAAGTTTGTGTTCAAAGCAGATTTTGTCATTCTAGACAACCGGGTTGACCAGGAGATTCCCATAATTTTTGGAAGACCATTCTTGGCCACTGGGAGAGCTTTAATTGATTGTGAAATTGGAGAGCTCAAAATGAGACTAAATGATGAAGATATAACATTCAACGTGCAGAAATCTATGCGGTGACCAAGTGAATTTGCTAATTGCTCTCTAATAGAAGTCGTGGATGTAATTTTGGAGGAGGAAGATGAGACCTTGAATACTAAAGACCCTTTAGCAACCTCTCTCTTGAACTTAGATGAAGTAAATGGAGAGGATTTGGCGGAGTGGGTGCTGGCTCTTAAAGGTCAAGGGTTTTGGAAAAGAGAGCTCGAATTTGAGCCTTTGCACTTAAAAGAAAGAACAATTCCTCCAGCTAAGCCATCGATAGAAGAGCCACCAAAGTTGGAATTGAAACCGCTACCACCTCACCTCTGGTATGATTTATTGGGACCTAACTCAACTTTACCTGTTATTATCTCATCTGGCTTGTTAGATGTGCAGAAAGAATAACTTTTGCAGGTATTGAGTGAGTGCAAAACTGCAATTGGTTGCACCATTGCAGACATTAAGGGGATCAGTTCGGCCTTCTGTATACATAAGATTCTACTGAAAGATGGCCGCAAACCTCCAGAGAACATCAAAGAAGGCTGAACCCCAACATGAAGGAAGTTGTGAAAAAGGAAGTGATAAAGTGATTAGATACGGGGATAATTTCCCCCATCTCCGACAACAACTGGATCAGCCCAGTCCAATGTGTGCCTAAGAAAGGTGGGATGACTATAGTGCAAAACGAGAACAATGAGTTGATATCAACAAGAACAGTCACGGGATGGCGAATTTGTATGGACTACAAAAGATTAAACAAGGCCACCCGAAAAGACCACTTTCCCTTGCCGTTCATTGATCAAATGCTAGATAGATTGGACGGGAAGTCCCACTTTTGCTTTCTGGATAGATACTCGGGGTATAATAAAATCTCCATTATCCCAGAAGATAGAGATAAAACATCATTCACCTGTCCATATGGCGTTTACGCCTTCTGGAGGATGTAGTTCAGCCTATGCAATGCACTCGCCACATTTCAAAGGTGCATGGTAGCCATCTTCACTGATATGGTAAAGGACATCGTGGAGATCTTTATGGATAATTTCTCGATGGTGGGAGACTCATTCGATGATTACCTAAGGAATTTGAAAAGAGTGCTGAAAAGATGTGTCGAGACTAATCAGGTACTCAATTGGGAAAAATATCATTTCATGGTACATGAAGGTATAGTCTTGGGGCACCTAGTGTCGAGTAAGGGCATTGAGGTAGATCGTGCAAAGGTTGATGTGATCGAAAAGCTTCCACCACCCACTTCCATCAAAGCAATAAGAAGTTTCTTTGGCCACGCCGAGTTCTATAGACGGTTTATAAAATATTTTTCCAAAATTGCTAACCCCCTGTGTAAATTGCTTGAAAAAGATCACCCTTTTATGTTTTCTGATGACTGCAGGGTAGCTTTTGAGGAATTAAAGAAGAGGCTAGTGACAACACCTATCATAGTTGCACCTGACTGGGAGCAACCATTAGAGCTGATATGTGACGCAAACAACTATGCTGTGGGAGCAGTGCTTGGGCAGCGCAAAGAGAAAGTCAAGCATCCAATATATTATGCAATTAGAACTTTGAGTGGTGCCCAACTAAATTACACAGTGACCGAGAAGGAGATATTAGCAGTTGTGTTCGCATTTGACAAATTCAGGTCATACCTGATAGGCTCGAAGGTAATTGTTTATACCGACCATGCTGCTCTCAGGTACCTAATTGATAAGAAGGAGTCAAAGCCGTGCTGATTCGATGTGTGCTACTGCTGCAAGAATTTGACTTGGAAATCCATGACCGAAAGGGAAAGGAGAACCAAGTGGCTGATCACTTGTCTAGGCTGGAAGGAGCCGGAACGAAGGTTGATGGGAAGAGATTGTGGAGACTTTCCCGGATGAATAACTACTAGCCACGAGTCTTGAAGTAGAGCCATGGTATGCAGACATTGCAAACTACCTGGCAAGCAGTATTGTTCCCTATGACCTTTCCTATCTTCAAAAGAAAAAGTTCTTTCGTGACTGTCGCATGTATTATTGGGACGAGCCTTATCTATTCAGGATTTGTGTTGATAACATGATCCAGAGATGTATCCCAAAGATAGATCAATCTTCTATTTTGCAGCCTTATTACACGTCACCATATGGTGGCCATTCCAGGGGAGTAAGGACAGCTGCGAAAGTGCTGGAGTCGGGCTTCTACTGGCCGACATTGTTTAAAGATGCACATTTATGGGTGAAGGGTTGTGACGAATGCCAATGAACTGGGAATATTTCCCGCCGACATGAGATGCCTAAGAACCCAATTCAGGAGGTAGGAGTGTTTGATGTATGGGGGATCGATTTCAAGGGGCCTTTCATCAGCTCATACGACAACAAGTACATACTCGTAGCTGTGGACTACATGTCAAAATGAGAGGAGGCTGCAACGCTCCCTACAAATAATGCAAATGGGGTAATTGGTTTTTAGAGAAAGAATATATTCACCCGATTTGGCACTCCAAGGGCAATAATCAGTGATGGAGGCACTCACATATGTAATCGAGCCTTCGCAAAGTTGTTAGAAAAGTATGATGTACGCCACAAGATTGCCACCCCATATCATCCACAAACGAGTGGACAAGTGGAAGTCTCGAACAGAGAGATAAAGAGCGTTTTGACAAAGACTGTGAATGCTACAAGAACGGAGTGGGCGAGAAAGTTAGATGATGCACTCTGGGCCTATCGTACCGCTTTCCAAACTCCGATTGGCATGTCGCCATATAAATTGGTGTTTGGGAAGGCGTGTCACTTACCAGTGGAGTTGGATCATAGAGCTTTGTGGGCATTGAGGCAGCTTAATCTCGATATAGAAGCTGCGGGTACAAGTAGAGTCACAGAGTTGCACAAGCTTGATGAGTTTCTCTACCACGCTTTTGAGAGCATAAGACTATACAAGGAGAGAATGAAGATGATGCATGACAAAAACATCCTTGAGTGGAGTTTTAAACCCGGAGATATGGTATTGCTATACGATTCAAGATTGAGGTTATTTCCGGGAAAATTAAAGTCAAGATGGTCAGGGCCATTTCGTGTGGTAGAGATTCGCCCCACTGGTGCCTCAGAGATTGCGACGGAAAATGACTCTCGCACGTTTAGAGTCAATGGGCACAGGTTAAAATATTATTTGGACATGGATGACGCGAAAGTAGTGTCGGCGACTCATTTTCTCGCACTACCAATGTTGAGCGAGCCTTAAATGCGCTCACCGGCGTCGTGTCGCGACGTTAAATTAGGCGCTTCATGGGAGGCAACCCATTGTATTGTTGTATTCGTCGTGCCACGATGTTAATTAAGGCGCTCATTGGGAGGCAACCCAATTCGAAGTTGATTTTTAGTGTAGTTTGAATTTTTCTTTTCGTTTTTAGGTACTAACAAGTTTGCAGGTAATTTTGGGCAAGTCGAGCAGAATGTTCAGCGTCACATGAAGGAAACCAGGCGGGGGAGCTCGCCTTGCGAGGGTTGAGGCCATGTATAGCTGGCGATGGAGCTCGCCTCGCCTAGGGTAAGGCTAGGTACACCAGGCGCTAAGCCTGGCACCGCATGGGTTGAGGCCAGGTACTTAGGCAGGCGTCGCCAGGTAAGTATTTTTCTTCAGCTTATTTTAAATTGTGTCCCTTATTTCTTTTAACCCCTCCCTTCTTGGACTCTAACTTAAACGCCCAAACTAACATAAAATAAAACCCTAACCTAAATCACTACATTCCTCACAAAACACTCAGGCACATACACTGCCATCCATCCCCATCCCAACCCCGTTGAAGTCAAGCAAGTTTTTCCTCTTCCATTCACTAGAAACAACGGTTCAAAGGCAAAGCCCACATCTTACAACATATAAGGAATGAATATGCCTCCGATAAAAGACACCGGCAAAGGAAAGGCTACTTCCACTACTTCGGCTAAAGAAAAGGCGACCTCCGCACCCCTCCCTCACTCCCCCCCCCCCCAAAGAAGAGAAAAGGGGGAGAAGCTACCTCTAGTCTAAGTGGAGCACAAACTGTGGAAGCTGTAGCAGCCATGCGTCTACAACCCCAAGGCCAACGGGAGTTTGGCATCAACAGCTTACCCCTGCATACTAAGGATTGGTACAGGCGTTGTAGGCCTAAACATGTACACCCGGAAGCAGCTATCCATGAACGCAGCTTGAAAGCAAAGTATTAGGCAATTTGGAGGGGCATCCAAAATTTGGGGTTGAGCTATGTATTCAAGAACACAAGGGATATTAATATCAATCTAGTCCGGGAATTCTTTGGAGGGTTTGCTCCACAGGATACTGAACAGCTAGTGCCGATTCGTGGATGATTGATAGATTTTTCAGTCATGACCATATGTAACTTTTTAGGTGCTCCGGATGTTCCTGTTGAGCCATTGGACCACTTCATTCGCCGACCTACATATAGAGAGTCGAGACACACGCTTTGTGGTGTCTCTTCTACGACAGCATGGGTCCGGGATAAGAAAAAAAATCAGCACAAGAGGTTCCCCAAGAAGAAGATGAGGGAGGAGGCTCAAGTGTAGCTTAAACTGATAAATGCACGGCTCCTACCGTGCAATCATGACACTATTATTAGTCGTGAGAGGACCTGTGCGCTCTACTTCCTCATGACGGGTCAAAGGGTGAATGTGGGTCATCTGATCCACTACCAGATATCTTTCGTCAGAACGAGTAAGAAGGTCGATCGAATGCCATTTGCCAATTTTCTAACTCAGTTCTTAAGACACGAGGAGGTTGCGGAGGAGCCAGAGTTTCACCACACCATCGATCAGCCCCTACGACAAACGGACATCACTAGTCTATGGCTGAAAGAAGAGACTGCCATGACATCGTTGACAGGTGCCGAGCGCAATGCTCGTGATGATAGTTTTATAGCCCATCTCTATGGGATGATGGATTTGCAGCTGAGGATAGGGGGTCAGCCTGCCACATATGAGGAGAGGACCTTATTGGAGCAGCGGTACCCGCTCAATGCTCATGCCGAGCAGCTGGTTGAGATAGGTGATGGCTACAGACTCCCCGATGATGAGGATATCAACACACCTGAGCAGTCTGAGGCTGAGCCGGAGCAATCAGATGATGAGGACGACGATGATGATGAGGAGGAAGCACAAGATAAAGAGTGGAGAGCCCCAGAGGATGAGGACGCAGTTTGATCAGGGAGTTTCCTTGCACCCTACTCATTTTCTCTTGTTTTGTCAATTTGTGCATGCACTGAGAACAATGCAAGATCTAAGTGTGGGGTGGGGACTTGTAGAAATTACTTGTAGTTTCTTGTTTTTGTTGTTTTAGTAAGTGTCGTTTTCGTTAGATAATTCTTTTAGTTATTTATTATAAGAATTTGTTTTAGTGATTTGGTTTTGTTATTTGTTTTAGTTAAAATATATATATATATATATATATATATATATAGAGAGAGAGAGAGAGAGAGAGAGAGAGAGAGAGAGAGAGAGAGAGAGAGAAACTGGACTCTTCCCGACGATGGATCTCCTAGACAGTTTTCTTGAGGGAAGTAAGTCTAGAGAAAAATGCCATTTTTTTGTAGGTAGTGTAGTAATTCCCCCTTGATTTTTTTGGGCCGCGGTTCTTTTCCAAGGGCTTTTAGTTGAACCGGGTGTAGTTAGTTTTAATATTTAGAAGTAGGAACCACGGGGCTATACATTTAATTGCAGCAATATCTCTTAGCTTTGTTATGCCTTGAGAATAGTTAGTACTATGGTTGTGACGCTTGGGCTTGGTTTTTGACTCTAGTATAAGTACCTTAAATCGTAGATTCTTAATTTTGCTTAACTGCTTGGACTGGAGTGTCGCGATAAAACCAATCCTGAGTGAGTTATGTGTCATGTCTGTGTGAGTTTTTGTATGTATTATGTGCATTGCATTTGATGTCTAGAACTTACCCCGTATGTGCGCAAAACGAAAAAGTAGTCTTGTTCAGTCTAGGAAGTGATATAGGCATTTCTTTATTAAGCCAGATATATATAGTTTACCCACCTAAAAGTTATGTATCGTAATTAACCCCTTTGAGCCTATAATCCTGTTTCTTTGGTAACCACATTACAAGTCGTACCCCTTTGTTTGAATCGACCATATATTTGAACCTTGTCACCTCTCATGAGCACTTGAATTGTGATGAATTATGAAAAAGTTTAAGTGTGGGGTGGTGGGTTGGCTTTTGAGTGGAACAATTGAAATAAGGAGAAATGTGCACCGTTTGAAAACAAAATGTCAATAAAAGCCACTTGGATTAAGAGAAAAGAAAAATAAATAAATAGTTGTATTGTAAGAAAAATAATTCTTGATGGTAGTGTCTAGTGATATACTGGTGCTTAAAGAAGTAGGGGCTAATATAAAATGAAGCTAAGGTGGAGTTTTGGTTTGACATAAGTATGAGTTTGAATGTTAAAGTGTATGTATTAAAGTGCTTAAGGGAGGTGTAGTCACTTATATCCAAATGTATCCTACCCGACCCGTAGCCTACATTACAACCAATTAAAGTCCTACTTGATCTTAGACTGAATGAGCTCGATTAGTAGAGTATTACACTACGGGCAAGCCTCTAGTGCATCATTTGTGGCATATGAATGTTATTTCTGAGAGCGAGTGAATTTTTCCTATCTTGAGTTCCTACATTCTTAAAATTCATTGTGTGTGGAACTGAGCTCTTTGTTGGGTGAGGGCACGTGATTCATAAAGGAAAGGTAATATCGTTGACCTCCATGTTAGAGTAAGTAAGTGAATTGTGAATAAGTCATGGTATTTGGGAGTCAAATCTTGAGGCGAGGATGTTACACATTGGTGCTTAGACTATTTTAAATATTCTTGGTGTAACGAGTTAAGGGAATTGCTTAGTGAGGTTGTGTCTGTAAGTATGGTTTGATTGCACGAGGACACGCAATATTTAAGTGTGGGGTATTGATGTGTGGCTATAATTCCATAGTTTCGTATATTATTTACCTTGTATTTTATATGCTTTAATGATAAACTACAATTTAATTGTGCGTAACAGAGTCTATTTTATGTGTAGGTGAATTGGAGATGAAAGTAGAGCAGAAGGAATATTTAAAGTCTAAAGTGTGCTCGAAAATAGCTGAAAAGAAGAAAGAAAGAAGTGAGCAGCCTACGAATGAGGAAGTTGGTGAAGCCAGGCCTAAAGTGGGTGTTAGAGCAGGCGACGTCAGGCCTTTAGCACGCGTTGGAGAAGGCCAGGCGAACGGTAACGCGAGGTCCACCAGGCTTTGGAGCCGGCGACGCCAGGCCCGGGGTGAGCTCAAGCTGGCGGTAGACCTCGTGAGGCTAGGTCTAGGCGTACACATTCCGAGTTTTAAAGACTTATTTTGTCTCCTAGTTTGACTAGGACTTGGCCTACATATTTAAGTCTCTTCCTACATGTATAAATAGACCTAAAAATGCCACTTTTGAGGACTTTTGCAACCAGAGGCAAGGATAGCTCGTGGAACAACCGTTGGGAGTTAGACTCATCAATTTCCACATCCCTTTATCCTTACCTTGTAATTTAATTATGCAAAATACTTTGGATATTGTGACTATGAGTATGAGTAGCTAAACTTCTAATCTAGGATTTTGATACAACCTATTGGAGGATGATTTTCATGTTACGTTAAATATAGATTTGCCGTAGAATTTTTTCTATTTGTTCAACTATATAATTATTGTTGTTGATTGAAGGGCTCTCAATCGACTGTGCCTATTTAGTGTGTATTACTCGGGAGAGAGTGCATATTTAGGTAGTTGTTGAACAACATCACTCCTAACGTATATGCGGGATCAATACGAAGGGTTTAAAGGTGAGATTAAGGATAACGAAATCTTGGTGCGATCCGAGTGAGCCGTAATTAATGCCAGCTAGCGTAATTCAGGTGAATATGTCTAGTAAATTTTAGTAATTACTCGGGAAAAAAATACGACAGTCAGAGTGCTCATGATCGATAGAGAAGACTTTGGCAAATTTATAGAAGACGTAGCGAAAAGGATTCCGACAATAGGGAAAATTATAACCTTAGATCATTTCAATTCTTGTCTACAAACCGTAGTAGTTAGTTATTAATTGTTGCACTTTTATTATGTAATGTTTAGTTAGTAAACATCCAAATTGCTACTTAAATATTTCTGATGATTGATTGCGTGAGTTCGTACGAGTCTAGTAGCTGTGTTTGATAGGTTAATTCCCTGTGAGATTCGACTCCGGACTTATTAGCCGGAATATATTTGCAACGACCGCTTAATTATTTTTATAAGGCATAGTTGGACGTGATCACATATATGAAGAGGTTGCATGCAATCAAATAGCACCGTAAAAATTTACCCGCACTCAGTGTTTAAAATAATGAATAATGTAAGATATTGTCTTTCATGTACACATTTATAATATTATGATTAAGTGGAAAGAGGACGAATGTGAATTTGGAAAAAAAATTAAAAGACATATATACGGAGAGCATAGTATGAGAAGTACGTGAAGAAAAGACCTGCAAAGTTGAATCCATATATAAACACATGCATGTGAATTCCTGATACTTTTTCTGTCCATTCTAATTCGTATAGAATCACAAGCGCAACAATAATAAATACTAGTTTGACCTAAAGCTATCTCTCCTGTACTCCTGTTCCCACTTTTTCCGAAAATTTAGACGTTGTGAAATATATAGTTGAAAGAGCTAGTTCTGAAATATATTCTAGAACACAAATACAGGATGTTTTCCGAATCATTAATTAGGTTCTATCGAATCCTATACTTAACTCGTGATGATTAGTTGTTGAATTCGCCTCTAGGATGAAAAATATTTCTAAGGTAATTTATTAGTAAGTGATTTAGTACAAGATTAATGAGTCGATTTATTTCTGATAAGAATGTCTTGTTATATTTTGTAATGTGGCTATTGTTTAAGTGCGGCCCCATTGGACAAGGTTTAGGTTTATTGTATATGCGGCAGTTTCATATATAACAGAGATGGCTGCAATGAAATGGACATAACAGGGGAAGAGAGATCCCAAATGTCAGAAATCTTAATCTCTTAGGATTACAATATTTCTCGTAGAATGGAAGAATTTAGATAAAACATTATACTTTCGGCTCTGCAACCATCTTTGTCAATTTGTTATCTGTAGCATCATGCTTGAATTAAAGATTTAAATTATATACCTTGATAGATAGTGGTTGAAAAATGTACATTATATTATTGCAATTTAACCGGTTAATACTCTATTTCTCATGTTAGCATATCAGACTTTCTCATGTTAGCGAGTCACATATAGGTCATTTTTGTCTTTATTTTGATAGTATACGTTGTCAGTTTACATAACTTAAACTCTTGAATCAAAGGCTTTAGAAGGAGAGTCTTGGGGCAACAACCAAGTTTTCTCCGTGTAACCTATAAGTTACGGGATCGAGCCGAGAAATCAACAACGGATGCTTGCATGGTAGATCGCCTCACACCCATGGGATGCAGCTCTTCCCCGAACCCTGCGTGAACGCGAGATACTTCGTGCACTGAGTCAATATTGCTGGGTAATTAAACCTTTGGCATGGAAACCAACACTTTCTCTTCCTTTTTTCTATTTTTCATTTTCCTTAATACTCTGCAAATTATCTTAGCCATTTCTTTGTTCATCAAATACAGCTTAATGTATTAGGTAATCTTTTTTACGTCAAATTAACAAGTCCAATGAGGTCCAATTTTCTACTCTTGTAATGATAATATCGGGCTTAGTAAACAAATTCTAATTACTTCAATTTAAGCTCCATCGTATGAATTTGGTCTGTCGTACATATTAAACTTGAATATTTAGTTGTCCTAAGTAACACATTAGGCATTTGTTGACTTTGATAAGTTAACTGAGATGCTTAATTTTGAAAAGAAATAGACAGATTTTGTTATAGCCAATATATTTTTATATTAAGAAAGGAAAGTATGAAAGTATTCGAACTGAAATTTCAAATCAATTATTTTGTGTAGTCAAGTCAACAACAAAATTAAATAGGCAAGTTAGGGATAATAGTATTAGTCTCTGCTCCATTTTCTATTCTAACACAGGACAAAGAATGTGGTTGAAAAAAAGGAATTGCATTATAATGTACTCTTGAAAATTGTTAGGTAGGTTCTTAATTAATCAGTTGAAACAGGACAACGGCTTTTCCCAACAAAGTGATTGAAATTTCAGATTATTATTTTTTCTTCATTATTTTCCCATTTTGTTTTTTGGGGAAAGAAAAGAAATATTTTGATTTTATAAAATACAGAGTTAAAGGGACCAATATGTTTTGATGCAAGGCTACAACAGGTAATAAAACCAAGGCATTTGCTTCCAACATCAACATTTGCATTTGAGCCTTTCACTCCTTCCGAAAATACCCGTGGTCTCTTCTTTTTAATTTCCACCCCAACCCCACATGGTTTTGTTTCTCTCTCCCCTTAAATTTTTCTTTACTTTTATTTTATAAATTTAATTTATATACATAGAGAGTGCTAAGAACTTTTACACCATATCAAATCAATTTAATCGGTTGTATTATATGTTATCACTTTATTTTTTAGGTTGTCTTATCAAACTTCCTATGAATAACAGAGGCAGAATGTACCACATTTTGTACAAATTTGGTAGACTTCAGTAACTTTGACCCGAATTCTGTATATATAAATATTGAAATATTTATTAAATATATATATAAAATTGCGAACCTAATATCATAAATAAGTTGCAGGCTCGATGACAAGAGAGGAATAAACAGAATCCATAAACTTCCAATGCTAGATTTATCTCTGTGGAATACTAACCTGGTTTAGTAGGTCAATTTTGACATAATAACATAAATATTTTATACTCTATCAATATAAAGAATTTAAACTTTTCATTTATTCATTTTCTCTACTTCAAAACTTCAAATTCTCCTCTCACCTCCCCGGTGGGGTGAGGGGGGATAGGAGGATGTTGTTAATTCAAAACTTCTCTATTTAAATACATCTCAAACTCCTTTCATTTCCACTAAACTCAATTTCCCAAGTCTTGAATATCCTTCTTTTTTCTTTCCCTTCTCTTCCAAAAAATTGCTAAATTTTCTTTCCCTAAAAAAATGGCCATTAGGAAATCAAACAAGTTGTCACAAACAGCAATGTTGAAGCAAATCTTGAAAAGGTGTTCAAGTTTGGGAAAGAAAAATGGCTCATATCACGACGAGCAATTAGGGCTTCCATTAGACGTACCAAAAGGGCATTTTGTAGTTTACGTTGGAGAAAATAGAACAAGATATATTGTTCCAATTTCCATTTTGTCAAGACCTGAATTTCGTAGCCTTCTTCAACGTGCAGAAGAAGAATTTGGTTTTGATCACGATATGGGTCTCACAATTCCTTGTGATGAAGATGTTTTCGAATCTCTAACTTCGTCAATGCTAAGGTAAAAAGGAAAGAAAAATCAGGGCGCAGGCAGAGTAACAGATGCGGGTTCGACCGAATCTAATAACTTTTATTCAAATCATGTATTTGTCTTTGAAATTTATTGGATATTTAAAACTTATTAATTTAGAAATCACTGATTTAATTACATTTTCGAACCCATAAGGTTCAAATCTTGGATCCCGTCCTTAAAAAAACAGAGCAAGTCGAGCAAGTAGGTTGCGAGTATAAGTCTAGGCGGAGCTAGCTAGGTTGTCTGAAGTAAAAATTTTATACAGGAGTTCAGGAATCTGCTTTATTACTACTGTCTTTTTTTTTTTTTTTTTTTTTTGGGTTTTGGGATCATAACCTGGTGACGTGTAAGGTTTCTGTGTTTGTAAATCTCAGAAGTCTATAATTGTAATTTTCTCGCAGTGGCGTTGTGTAATATTTGTGCCCTGTGAGAGAGTTAACTAATTATTTATAAAATTGTAATATTTGGTGCTATTTTATTGTGTTTATTAGATTTATCTATCTTTGCAGCTGTTCTTTAATTTGAGTTTCAATGATCTCAAGATGTCCTTGGCTTTATTTATTTATTTTTATTTTTATTTTGAAGAATTAACTCAAATAGCCGTCTACTTAGTGTTTAAACTAAAAATAACCAGTTATTTGTGTTAAAATCTCTTCTTATTTTTTTGTGTCTAGGGTATTTACAGCATGTTTGGATGGTTTTTACCCATTGTATCGTATTGTATTATTATTCCAAAACAATGTTTATTTTGATTGTTTATTAAAATTAATTGTATTGTATTGTTAAATCTATTGTGCATAACAATGAAAAGTCTTATTTTTTTAAACAACCGATTTGGTGTAGTGAAATTTTTTTTTTTCAATTATGCCTAACTTATTACTTTATAATTCTATTTTATCCTTTTATCTTCTTTTTTTTTTTTTAATTTTAACTCCAAATCTCCAACCTATAACCTACTTTATCTTCGTCCCTTTTTTTTTCCAGAACTTCTGTCGCTTCCGACTCCAAACGTCTGTTTTGCATGCTTTTGTTTCATTTTTTCTCCTAATTTGATTTTAACTTCAATTTTAATTATCTTTGTTTCTTTGTTCTGCCAATTCTCGTTCCTTTCTTTATCATAGTTCCTTAACATTTTGTTTTTTGTATTATTATTATTATTATTATTATGATCTAGTTAGGAATGGTGTATACTTGTTATTGTATTTAATATTAACCCGTTCCACTAATTTTGTTAGAATTTACATGAATTTAATTGTTTAATCTATTTATAAGGCATATTTGGTGATAAATTAGTAGAAAGAGGTTTTCTTACATTATTTTTATGCGTAATTTTTGATAAATTTAATATTTAAATAATTAAGGGTATTTTAGTATATTTATCAGTTACATTACAATACAATACAGTCAAAACAAACAGTAAAATGGTTAACAATGATCCAAACAGAGTGTTAATGAACAACGGTAAAATAGAAGAAGAAATGTGCATGCCAACTCCTATTGGCTATTGCGATGATCCAAAAATGATGAGTAACAATGATCCAAACAGGGTATCAATGTTTTCTTTGACTCGTCTTCTTATGGAAAGATGCGAATAAAGCTAAAGATATCAAGTATAACAACTACGAATTTAAACCGATCTTAAATGGTGTACATGGTTGTATTTAATGAGTTTTTTTGTTATTGATTATTTGTTCAATATCCAAAATTTATTATCCTGACTTATTTTGATCCAAGTCGATTAATGTCCGTAAAGAAAAAAACACTTCATATCAATAATTTACATGGCTTAAACCCGAGACTTTGATTATGACTTGAAAAGATCTCTTTTTCTCACCACACTCTAGGGTGATCTTAGTGAGTTACTTAAAGTATACATTTTCTGAATTACTACTACTATATGCCTCAATTCCTTTCATCAGTGAGCGACTAATTAATTATGCAGATGAAATAGTGACTTTTCGTGGCAATAGGACAATCTTTTTTCAAATTATTTGAAGAAGTATTTTTGAGAAAAAGTTTATCTAAAACCTAAAATCTTTGGATAGTCGAGGAGTAGTTTTTATTTATTTATTTTATATTTATAAATAAAAGTTTCTTTAAGTGTGGCAAAAAAGTCTTAATTTCTATTCTGATTAAAGCATGGGTTTTGTGCCCTAGTGTGCGTCAGAGGGGTGTTATTTGCATAAATTGGTGCTATGTAAATATTTTAAATATCTTCAATGCTACTTGAAAATAACAAAAACAAATTTTTTATTTCACGTGAATGAATATACTGTAGTATGATGCAGATATAAATTGAATAATTTATCAATCCTACAGGGAATGGCCATATGAATGAAAAATGTATGTTTAGATGGAAATAGCAAATGACTCTGAAATTCTCCAGAGCCCACTTGGGGGAGAGACTTTTGCAGTGAAATTATGTTACGTGGATAAGACTTTACAGAGGCTTTAATTAGTGAAATGGTGAGACAAAGATAAAAGATAATACTTCGGGTTCGAGCCTTCGGTAAGTATTTCTTCATCTTTAATAAGGATCCTGATTTCGAGTCTTGAGTATAAAGTTATCTTTGTTAAAGAGCCCTTACCCCTCAATGTGAGATTTTTTGATGCGTATCTAAATTTAATCAGACACGAATGCAGATAAAAAATATCAAAAAGAAGAGATAAAAGATAATATATGCATTTCCATGTAATGTATTTGCCCCATGCTACATCTTTAATCCTATCCCTTTTATTCTTTTTTTGTTTCATCATATGGGTTGGATCATGGATGTGGTCCTGGGCCGAAATTAGTGGACCAAAGATATCCCCACTGATTGTTCAATCCTAGCCGTACGATGTTGTTGATGTATTTGGTTTTGGGCCTTTGATCTATTTGTTGTCTTGTATTTAAACTATTTTTTAAATGAACTTATCTTTTTTTCATAATAAGAAAATTTAAAGAAAGACATGTACATCTGTTCTTGTTTCAGTTAGACGAAATGCTTTTCTTTTCTTTAATTTATTTCTCGTGGGGTGGGGTTGGACTGTTGCCGTTAACAAAATTTGTCCCACATCCCTTTGTCTTCAGTTTGATTAGCAACCAAAGATTAACTAATATTTTCTACTTGCTTCTTGTTACAGATTGGCACAGAAAAGAAAGACCAAAATGAATGATAAGTTGATGACTTCATGTAACTGCTGTTCTAACTCCTTTTAACTTCCTATATATTTGACCAAGAGAAAACAATTGGGCAAGTTTATATATATATTTATAATATCCTCAAAGACAACAAGAATCGAGAATAAAAGTTTGGAGGTAAAAACATATCATTGAAAATATAATATCTATTTAGTTCGAGTTCCTAAGCCAAGTTGAAGGTTATGGCAGATGACATATGGTTTGAGTTGTATATATCCTGAGATGTGCAGATATATCTGTATGAAATTAAAAAAGAAAGTGTACCTGAAGAAATGGATCAAATTATAAACAAAGAAACATGTCTTGTAGATATTAATTAATAGTAATAATAGATTAATAGGTACACAAAAGCATGCCGATGCCGGTTCTCTTCACCTTAACTATGTAAAACTTTCAACAAATAATTTTCATGCGCCAGTTTGAAAATGCTTTGATTATTTTATTGAGTACATACTATTATTTAATTCAGACCAATATAAGTATCGGATAACTCTGTCATGTATAGAAAGATGAAAAGAAATTATACGTTGGTTTTTTTAATTACATTGCTGAAACCCTGATTTTTCATTAGACCACTTAAGATTGAAACCTTTAGATGATATTCCATCCGGTCCACAATAAGTGATCATTTAACTTTTTTATTTTGGTCCAAAATTTTACATAATCAAGAAGAAATTACATATTCTAATGAGTCAAGATAATAATTAATTAAGGTTAATTTAGTAAATATATTATTTTTTCTCTAGGAATTCGTATTTCTTAATGAGTGTGCAAAAGATAAAATAGTCACTTATTTTAGATCGGGAAGATGTATATATATATATATATAGAGAGAGAGACAAAGTTCACATGAAAAACAGGAATAATTAGGAGGATTTCATGTAGAGTCGAGTATATATGGGAGACGAGTCACTTCCAAATCTGTTAGTATGTTTTTAGAAGTTGTCGCTTTCCATTTTCCCATGTCTTTTTCAGCTTTCTCTTTGTATGTATGCAAATCTTCAAATCATTTCTTGTATGTATTCTCTATAAATTACTGTATGGTATCCCTAATTTAATATGAAACGTACAAATGTAATGTCGTGAAAACAACTTACCTAACAGACTGTATTTGTTGACTTCTATTATTTTCACCTTTTCACATATATCCCAATAATTTTTTCAAATTTTATCTCTTTCGTTTATTTGATGCTCAATGACACGTACAAACATATTAATTAGGGCGGCTGAGTATATATTAGTCTTTATTATCTATGACTCTCTATTTTGAGTCGGTTTTAATCTAATAATATACAACACAACAATAACTATGCCTTGATACCAAAATGTAAAGATTTATCGTGAAATTGACTAATTTTATGTTGTTGTCAGCCTATTGCAGCCTTCTTACTTCATCCCGCCCTGGGACAGACAATATAAGCAAGCCACACCGGCGGAGTTTAACTTCTCTAACATTAGAGGTCCTCTATATTTTTTATTAGCGTATAAATCACTAACAAAACATTAATAAGACCTTAAAAACGTACTAACATGATTAAATTACTTAATCCTGAGTAATTGCTACCACTTGTATACATCTTCTTTTTCTATTGCACCCTACTTTCGCCTACATAAAATCAAAAAATTATATGCCTTTTAAAATAACTTAGTCCCATGTCAAAAAGAAATAAAACATGCAAATAAAGATTTTCATTATTTAGTTCTATTTTAACCAATATATTGCATGTATGCGAGTGTTGGAGTCGAAGCAACCAAGCTAGGTGGCTTCATATTCTTCTCTAAAGTTTTTAACGTTTCGAGAGGTAGCTAGCTGGCCAAGATCTTAAAGGAAATTTATGATATAGACAAAGGGGGAGCCACTAATGTTGGGAGGGTGGGTAAATATGTAGGTCATATATGCTATCTTTTTAATTTATATTAATAATAACCCATATGTCAAAATATTTATTTCTAAGTGGCTTTTCTAACACATTATGGAGGCAAGTGCGGCAAAAATAATCATTCTCAGGGATGCTATTTAGAGATTAGCCATTACTTGTTTTGTCCTGAAATTTTAAACTAAAAATTTTAAGTTCAGGACAATTCAGAATATTTTTATCCTAAAAAATACTAAAATTCAAAACGCACTAACTAATTTCTAAATAGCAAATCTTTATAGATGTTAGCTGGTGTTATTTCTATTGTGACTGTTTGACCTACACGGATTTAACATTCCCTTATAATATCTTAACTTCTTAATTAATTTGTCAGAAGAAAATATTAGAATATTGTCCAGTCTTCAAATGATCTGTCTATTTCCCAAGTAGTTTCTTCTTATTTTGTTGCATTCAAACATTCGACAAAACGCACACTGCAGACTTCCAAGTAACCATTCATTATTTAAATTTTGTTTTTGTGGTCTTCTTTCTTCTACCAACTTGTCGATATCATGGCAATAGTCTCACGTTAAACTCGATCATATAACAAGTCCCAATCATATTCACTACGAACTAGTCAATGACACTATACTTCAAGAGAAAATAGTTTTTGTTTCTTCTGCAAATTAATACTCCTTTCGTCCTTAATTATTTATGTCGACATACCTATTTAGAGAGTTGAATTTTTAATATATATTTAAATGAATGTGGATGAACAAGAAGTAAAGATTAATTAGCTAGGTTAATTGTTTTGAAGAACTTGAACATTGTTTAGAATAAAAATAGCTCTTGACATATGACTTATTTTGTTCCAAAAAGATTGGCATAGTTCGGAGTATGAAAATTAAAATATTTAACTTTTAACTGTGAACTCGGACATAGATTCTTCAAGTTTTTAAAAATAAAATCTACATAAAAAGTATTATAAGTCATAATAATTCATAATTTAAAATATTTAAGAAAAACGTGGTCAAAAAATAACTTCATAGACTTCCCAAATAGTAACAGTGCCAATCTTTTTGAAATAGGGTAAAAGAAACTTGAACATAATCTTAGGACAGGACAATTTGGATTGATAGCGGAAGTTTCTAACGTTTTGGTGAAAAATCAGGGATATCTTGCCTCCGTTGAATTAAGTTCATACGTCCTCAATCAATGATATCTGGTAATTACACAGCAACAATTTATTTAACTATATGCATTAGAAATTAAAGTGATAATAATATGGTTAATAGTGATAAAGATGCATATATAAAAGACAAATATCTTGTAAACATTGGGTATAGATAATTTTATTTTATTTTGCCTTCTGAAAGTGTCGTTTGAGCAGAGGATATCGGAAACAACCAAGGGGTGAAACTGTTAGTCCCGCCAATATTACTGTATTTGTAAATAATAATTCTGGAAAATATAAGTTATCGTAATGAAACAGTAATTAATTCGAGCCCACTGAATTCACAGTATTTCCTTAAGGAATTTTAATCCCCTCCTAGTACCCAAGGTTATGGATTATTTCCTTCCAGGATAGAATGAATCACACACTGGTGTAGCGGTACTTTAAACCCCAGTGTTTCAGCGAACACAAAGTTCGGTAGCAAATCACACTTACAGATGCTTTGTTTGAAGTTAAAACAATGCGGAACAAAGGAGTAGAAACTCAGAAAATCGTATGGAAATGCTGAGAGGAAGGAGTGCAATGTATAGCCAAAGTTGAGAGTGAGTTTTCACTTTTTGGTGTATTTCGTTTTGGGTTGTGTGTCTTTCTTCAACAGCTGCTGCACATATTTATAGCAGTCAGCTTTGAAGATGAACGACCCTCCACCCTCCATTGTGGAGCATGCACTAGCTTGTTTGTGGAGCAAGCACTTGGCCATGGTGGGAAGAGCATTAGGCGGCTGCTATTACAGGTGGTGGTCAATACACGGATTGGAACATATCCGTTACAAATGCGGATAATCTTACGTTAATATTTACTATTAACAAATAAATTTGGTCCAAAAAATTAATCAATCAATCATTTGACCAAATCCGAATCCGAAGCCGAAGCCGAAGCCGAAGCCGAAACCGAGCCGAGCTGAGCAAGCGACGACGACGACGGCGCGAGGCTTGCTTTCTTCTTAACTCTTTAAGAGCTACAAGAAGAGCAATTATATATATACCCACCAAAAATCTTTTCTCTTCCAATATGGGACAATATCTCATTGTCAAGAGGGGAAAACTTAAAATTTTACTCAAAAATTTTATTTTTCCCTCCATTTCCCATTCACCCTCATTTTAAGACTATTTCATCTTAAATAACAAAAACCTCAACAATCCCCCACATGAATAGGGAATGGCTATATCACGGAAGTATGCATGGAAAAACTGTGTGATTTGCAAGCAATGATTAATCGCATCTGGATAAGTAGGTTTCCCTTTGAACTTTCCGTAGTGAACTTATGTCGGATATACTCGGTCAATCGGTAGATTTGATATCTTTAAACCGTCGAACTTTGGTGTATACCTAGACAACTATAAGTCACACAACCGACCCTTAACCGTCTTTGGCTCTCATTGTTGTGTTCGTTTCAGCCATGAACACCGCCTGGTTTCATAAGTGCGTAGAGAACTGGCCTTACAAAGTTCTCCTTGAAGAGGCTAACACTTCACACTTACATAGGTGATTCCTAAATGTGTCATCCTGTAGATACACTATTTGATATACCCTGTATCAAATTTAGAAATCATTAAAAAGCCTTAATGCTTTATCCTTGGTACTGAACATTGTCTCATCACGAGAACGGACTAAAATTTTATTTGACAATGTTGAACCGTCATTAATGACTTTGTTTGATCTCCTTGAACCTATATCTTGGGATCTCTAGTCTTCTAGTTAGAGTTACCGCCACAATGACTTGTTCTCGGCCATAGCCCCATTCCCCTTGATGATTTCTCAACTACCTCTCTAGTTAGGCCTTTTGTAAGTGGATCCAACACATTATCACTTGACTTTACATAGTCAATCGTGATAATTCCTCTAGAGAGTAATTGCCTAACGGTTTTATGTCTTCGTCGTATATGACGAGATTTACCATTATACATAACGCTCCCAGGCCTTCCAATTGCCGTTTGACTATCACAATGTATGCATATTGGTGCCAACGATTTGGGCCAAAATGGAATGTCTTCCAAGAAATTCCGCAGCCATTCATCTTCTTCACCGGCTTTATCTAAGGCTATGAATTCAGTCTCCATTGTAGAGCGGGCAATACATGTTTGTTTGGACGACTTCCAAAATACCGCTCCTCGACCAATAGTGAATACATATCCACTCGTGGACTTAGAATCAATTGAACCGGTGATCCAATTTGCATCACAGTATCCCTCAATCACCATAGGGAATTTACTATAGTGTAAGTCAAAGTTCTAGGTATGTTCTAAATATCCCAAAACTCGTTTCATTGCCATCCAATGAGATTGGCCTGGATTGCTCATATATCGACTCAATTTACTTATAGCACAAGCTATATCTGGTCGTGTACAATTCATGATATACATTAAGCATCCCAACACACGAGCATAATCCAATTGTGATATGCTTTGACCTTTATTCTTTGCTAATGCAAGATTCACGTCAATTGGAGTCTTTGCAACTTTAAAGCCCAAGTACTTGAATTTTTCAAGTACTGTCTTAATATAATGAGATTGTGACAATGCCAGACCTTGAGGAGTCTTATGGATCTTAATTCCCAGAATTAAATCAGCAACTCCCAAGTCTTTCATATCAAACTTGCTATTGAGCATATGCTTAGTAGCATTTATGTTGGCAATGTCATTACTCATTATCAGCATATCATCCACATATAGGCAAACAATGACTATATGATTTGGAATATTTTTAATGTACACACATTTATCACATTCATTTATCTTAAAACCATTTGACAACATTGTTTGGTCAAATTTCGCATGCCATTATTTGGGTGCTTGTTTTAGTCCGTAAAGAGACTTAACAAGTCTGCATACCTTCTTTTCTTTACCTGGAACCACAAACCCTTCAGGTTGTTCTATGTAAATTTCTTCCTCCAACTCTCCATTTAAGAAGGCCGTCTTAATATCCATTTGATGAATTTCAAGACAATACACTGCATGCTACTAACATCCGTATGGACGTAATTCTTGTAACTGGAGAGTATGTATCAAAGTAGTCTAGACCTTCTCGTTATCTATACCCTTTGACTACGAGTCTTGCCTTGAATTTATCAATAGTGCCATCATCTTTGATTTTTCTCTTAAAAATCCATTTAGAACCCAAAGGTTTATATCCAGGAGGAAGATCAACCAATTCCCATGTATGGTTGTTCAATATGGATTCTATTTCACTATTGACTGGCTCTTTCCAAAACAATGATTCGGAAGAAGTCATAGCTTCTTTAAATGTTTGAGGCTCATTCTCCAATAAGAAAGTCACAAAATCTGGTCCAAATGAAGTAGAAGTTCTTTGACGTTTACTACGTCTTGGATCCTCCTGATTATATGTACTTTCTTTTGTTTCTTCCCGAGGTCGTTTAGATCCTTCACCAAACGACTCACATTCCTTTTTATATGGATATATATTTTCAAAGAACTCAGCATTATCTGATTCTATAACCGTATTATTATGAATGTCGAGATTTTCTGATTTATGAACCAGAAATCGATATGCTTTACTATTTGTCGCATATCCTATGAAAACACAATCAACGGTTTTCGGTCCTATCTTTACCCTTTTGGGTTTAGGAACTTGCACTTTTGCCAAATACCCCCACACTTTAAAATAATTCAAGTTGGGCTTCCTTCCTTTCCATTTTTCATATGGAATGGATTGTATTTTGCTATGGGGCACTCGATTTAATATTCGATTAGCCGTAAGAATGGCTTCCCCCCACAAGTTCTGTGGCAAACCAGAACTTATCAACAACGCGTTGATCATCTCCTTTAATGTGCGATTCTTTCTTTCCGCAATTCCATTAGATTGGGGCATGTAAGGGGCTGTTGTTTGATGAATAATTCCCATATTCTAAACATATTTCTTCAAAAGGAGATTCATATACACCACCCCTATCACTTCTTATCATTTTTACTTTCTTGTTAAGTTGCATTTCAACTTCATTTTTGTATTGCCTGAATGCGTCTATTGCTTCATCTTTACTATTCAGTAAGTAAACATAGCAATATCGAGTACCATCGTCAATAAAAGTTATGAAATACTTCTTTCCACCGCGAGATGGTATTGACTTCATGTCACAAATATCTGTGTGAATTAAGTCTAAAGGATTTGAATTCCTTTCAACTGACTTATAAGGATGTTTAACATACTTAGATTCCACACATGTTTGACATTTTGATTTTTCGCATTCAAACTTAGGCAGTACTTCCAAGTTAATCATTTTTCGCAAGGTTTTATAATTGACATGACCCAAACGTACATGCCATAAATCATTTGACTCAAGTAAGTAAGAAAAAGCTGAAATATTATTATTGTTTTCCACAGCCATTATATTTAGATTGAAAAGGCCCTCGGTGAGGTAACCTTTTCCTACAAATATTTCTTTCTTTCTTATGACAACCTTGTTGGACACAAAAACGCACTTAAAACCGTGCTTAACAAGAAGTCCAGTAGAGACTAAATTATTTCTCATTTCGGGAACATGAAGGACATTGTTCAAAGTCATGACCTTGCCAGAAGTCATTTTCAGAAATATCTTTCCATATCCTTCAACTTTTGCTGTTAAAGCATTTCCCATATAAACTGTCTCTCCGGGTCCAGCAGGAGCATAAGTAGCAAAAGCTTCTCTAACTACACAAACATGGCGAGTGGCTCCTGAATCAAACCACCACAGTTTAGGATTTCCCACCAAGTTACATTCAGAAAGCATGGCACACAAGTTATCAACATCATCATGCTTTACTACCATGTTTGCTTGACCCCTTTTCTTGTCTTTCTTCGGAGCACGACACTCCGTAGATTTGTGTCCGATTTTCCCACAGTTGTAGCAGTTTTCACTGAACCGCTTCTTGCTTGGGTTGTATTTCGGACCAGAAGCCTTCTTTCTCTTTTTGTTATCTTCAATAATATTTGCTCCCATTATTGTTGAATTTCCACGGCCTCACCTTTCAGCAGCTTTATTGTCCTCTTCGATTCTCAATCGAACAATGAGATCTTCAAGGGACATTTCCTTTCGTTTGTGTTTCAAATAATTTTTGAAGTCCTTCTACAATGGAGGCAACTTCTCAATCATTGCTGCTACTTGGAATGCTTCATTGATGACAAGACCTTCAGCAAGTAGATCATGAATAATCACTTGTAATTCCTGAACTTGGGTAATAACAGACTTGCTATCTACCATTTTGTAGTCCAAAAGTTTTGCGGCAACGAATTTCTTCATCCCGACATCTTCAGTTTTATATTTCTTTTCAAGCGCATTCCACAATTCTTTTGACGTCTCCACGCCACTGTATACATTATACAGATTATCATCCAGTCCGCTAAGAATATAATTCTTGCATAAAAAATCAGAATGCTTCCACGCTTCAATCACGATAAAGCGTTCATTCTCTAGAGTTTTATCTGGCAGATCAGGAACATCTTCCTTGATGAACTTCTGTAGACATAACGTAGTTAAGTAGAAGAACATCTTCTGCTGCCAGTGCTTGAAATCAATCCCGGAAAATTTTCCGGGTTTTTCTGCCGGTGCCAACGCCGGTGTTCGGCTTGTCGATGCGTTGGCAGTCACCGTCGGAACAGCTTGGTTTTCGCTTTCAGTCATCATTTTTTCTGTAAAAGAATGACACAAACAAACGTTTAATAAACGTTTTCAAACTGGAGTAAAAATTACGTAGATTTTAATCTCCAACAAAACGCCACGAAGGCTTTACTCTCCAATACGGGAGTACACAAAATCACAAAGGTTTGCTTACTCTCCAAAGCCGAAGCCGAGCCGAGCGAGCGACGACGACGACGGCGCGAGGCTTGCTTTCTTCTTAACTCTTTAAGAGCTACAAGAAGAGCAATTATATATATACCCACCAAAAATCTTTTCCTCTTCCAATATGGGACAATATCTCATTGTCAAGAGGGAAAAACTTAAAATTTTACTCAAAAATTTTATTTTTCCCTCAATTTCCCATTCACCCTCATTTTAAGACTATTTCATCTTAAATAACAAAAACCTCAACAGAAACTACGTATGGCCAAAGGTAGTCAACTGAACACCTTTCGCCAAAAAATTATACTCTTATATATATATGGTAAAATACTATTTATTATTAATTAAAAAATAGACTTTTAACACCCTTGCATAATCCATTTTGAATATCTTAACTAGTAATAAATCTATTTGATTCATAATTGATGGATTGACTACTAATTGTAAATCATACCTTATACATTTCGCTAATCTGACCTTAGTTTTGGTTCAAGATTTGAGGCGGGACAAATATGTGAAAAATAGCATGGGCTAACCAGTTTTCGGACCGGTAATCGAAAAATAACCAACGTTTGCAAAATTATTGAAAAATAATCACTATTTTATGCGGAGATAAAATATGGATAAAAATACCCTAGTTGAAACACGGAAAGTTCCAGCATGATATGCTGGATTATGGAACTCCTATTTGTAAACTTTCACCATATATTATGTTGAAACTCTAGCACATGATCTTATGTTCTTTACCGTTTTATTATCTCCGGTATATATTTTCTTATTTATTTTATGGAAGAATTCATACACCTATGAATATGAATCTTTCTTCCTTTGGTTGGTGCATGAACAAGTGTTGTAGTGCGCATAAGAAACGAGCTGTAGTTGTGTAAGAAGAAGATCAAAAAAGGCTTACCTGAGAAAGAGAAAGTTTAAATCACCAACATATTTTAATTTACTACTATAAAAAGGGAGTATTATTTATTGAAGCCAGTTCAAATTTTGTTCGAGTCATAAAAAGTTGTTGGACTTTAAATCCGAGAAGGGACTGTTGAATCCTAATCCTGATTATGTTGAGAGGAGATAAAGCTCACATGCAAAACATGAATAATTTATTAGGAGGATGCCATATGTAGAATCAAATATGGGAGGCGAGTCACTTTCAAATTTGTGGAGTATCTATTTTTAGAAGGTGTATCTCCCCATTTTTCCATGTCTATTTCGGCTTTCTCTTTATAGTAAAAACTTCAGCTTAATTCTTGTTTCTATTAAATACGAAACATAAAATTTTTAACGTAGTGGTGATTTACAGCTTATAGCTTTCAGACTGTTTAGTTGTTGACTTCTATTACTTTATCTTTTTCTCATATATATGTCAATATAATATAATATAATAATATTGAAATTAATTGTTCTTTGTAGGACTAAAGGTTCTCTATATTTATACTGGCATATAAATCTATAACAAGATTAAAAAGCTCCAAAGAAATACTACTACAATACCTAGAGTAAATATACTAAAATGGCTAAATCTTAATTCCAAAAAATTGATATCGCCTGTCTTTTATTTCATTGTGCCTACCTCTTAGTAGTTCTACAAGAACATGAATTTTAAGATCGTAGAAAATAACTTTTCTCCGTGAAAAAAAAACGTAATAAAACATGCAATTTTATTTTTTATTTTTATGTGTGAGAGAAGTAAGTTTGATCCCACTCCCAACAATGCAAGTATGTGAGTTTTGTAGTAGTTGAAGCAAATGCTAAGTCTCTTTCTTCTTTTATGCGGAGTGTGACATCTAGAGTTAAGACTCAACAACTACGTGTCTTCATATTATTCTCTAAACTTTTCTCCATGAAAAAAAATATATAATAAAACATGCAACTTAAATTATTATTTTTTATATGAGAGAAGTAAGTTTGGTCCCATTCTCATATAATGCAAGTATGTGAGGTTTGGAGTTGTCGAAGCAACTGCTATATGTTTTTCTTCCTTTACACAGGTGTGTAACATCCAAACAAACGTGTCATCGACCTAATGAGTTTAGACGCAACAATTATGTGTCTTTATATTATTCTCTAAACTTCTCTCCATGAAAAAGAAAATAATAAAACATGCAAATTAATTTTTTTTATGTGAGAGAAGTAAGTTTAGTGTCATTCCCATATAATGCAAGTATGTGAGTTTTGAAGTAGTCGAAGCAACTGCTATATGTCTTTCTTCTTTTACGCGGTATGTGACGTCCAGACAAATGTGTCTTAGACCAAATGAGTTCAGACGCAACAGCTATGTGTTTCATAATATTCTCTAAATCTTTTAACGTTCGAGAGGAAGCTTAGCTGGAGCTGGCCAAGGTCTTAAAGGAAATATATAATATAGACAAATTAAAGGGTGGAGCCACTAATGTTGGGAGGGTGGTTAATTATGTAGGTCACATATGTTACATTTTTAATACTAATAGCCCATATGTCAAAATAGTTATTCCTATTTGTCTTTAAAAAATATCAGAATATTGTCTAGTCTTCAAATGATTAAGGCTCTTGATCTGTCTATTTCCTATATGGTTTGTTCCAATTTGTTGCATTCAAACTTACGACAAAAATATATACTGCAGACTTTCAAGTTGTCTTCCATTATTACAGTCCACGTTTTTTTTTCTTTTTTGTCATCTTTTTTCTACTAACTCATCTATTTTATGGCTAGTTTTTGTTCCCGTCATCTTCATTCTTCACTATGACACTTTGAAATGAGAATTGATAGGATGTTGTTGGACTTGAATAAATGTAGAATAGTTTGTATACTCCTATTTCGTCCTAATTTATGTCTTAGAAAAATGAACACAATGTTTGAACAAATCAATGTAGAATTAAGTCAAAATTAATGTGGATTAATAGCGGAAATTTCTAACGTTTAATTTGGCGCAAAATCAGGAATAAAATGCCTACTGCATTAAGTCTTCATGTTCATTGCCTAAAGGAGTAATACTTACCACCATCGTTTAACCCTAAGAGTTACAAATTAAGTGATAAATGTATGTGTAAAGACAAATGACTTAGATCTATTAATTTGGTGAAAGCATCATATGCTACTATTTTTTTACCAACCAAATGCAATTAACTTCTTTATACTTTGAATACCCTTAGTTAAAATTCTAACTTAGTCACCGAATACTTGCCAGATGCATATCTAGCTTTCTGACACTTGAGGAGCAACGTAGAAGTCCTATGCCCAGAGGCGGATCTAGCCTGAGTTCAACTAAACCCATAGAAGTTAGCAGGTATGAAAGAGTCCCACTCTGTGTGTCTTCCCGAGTTTCATACTACTGAGTAGCACTTCTACTATTCAATCTTAGAATCAATTCAAATCAAGCTCAAAATTTAGTTTGCCTTTTCCAATATGTGAGATGTGGGGATGAAGCTCTGAAGCAAGAGCTTGCTTCAAACTTAGGTGGCCTTGACGAACGGCCGGCCACCTTTTATATAAGAGCAAAAGGCCATAATACCAATGTGAATGAGTATAAGCTTCATTGCCCATTTGATGTGGAGCATAACATTATATATAAAATTTCACTAATATTATACTAATAAATAGTAGATATGAATTCATACTTCTAAAAATAAATAGTAGATATGAACTCATACTTCTAAAAATGCAATGAGTTTAATGATATAATCCTTAAAAGTCGAACCCATAATTTAAGCCTCGGATCTAATTCTGCCTATGCCAACAGCTCCATGTGTCCATCTTCAAACGCGGTGCTTGACTTTGAACCGACAAGTGAGAGAAAAATGGAGGGCAATAATTAAAGAAACACTGCCAGCGACCAATGAAGAAAAAGAAGTTCATTACTATCTTTGGCAAGTCGTTTTCGACATGTTATTTACCTGTAACTATTGAAACGATTCACTTAAAGATATTAGATTTTACTGAAGTTGATTGATTGAGAGTTGAGCGATCTTTAAAGATAGGCAAAATCATAAGGTAAGATTTGGGCCAAAAAGAGACGGATCCAGGATTTTGAGATGGGTGCACCACCGATTTGAACATAAATTTGGTGCTTGTAAATAGAGTCAATTTTTTTTTGGTCACTAATATCAATTGATGTGAGAATATTTAGTATTTTATGACTTATTATTAGATTTAAATATTATTCAAAGATATAACTTATACACTTCTTAAACAATCAGTTCTTACCATCAAAATTCAGGAGAAAGAGGGAAAATAAAATACTAATGACAATTTAATACTGTAAAAATTAAATTTTGTGCAAATTTTAGTGCAAAAAGAAGCATAAAAAATATCAAAAAATGTTAACATATGACTAATTCTTTATGTGTGAATTAATTACAAAAATAAACTATATGTTGCAATAAAAAACCATAGACGAAAGTTCAAAATTTGATTGAAATAAAAATATTTAAGCAAGTCATTGTATAATTTAATATTCAGTCAATAATTTGCAAACCGCAACTAAAATATTCCTTAAAAATCTATACTAACAATTCAAAATTCTTTGAGGTAAAGCAATTAAAAACTAAGAAGCAAAAAGAGTAAAGAGAGATTGCAATTGGGATTGAGATTGGCATAAACTGGGATTAGGGAGAATAATAGATATTAGGAAAAAGTTGAAAGTGAAAAATAAGCGAGTAGTGAGTAGCGTATGAGTTGGAAAATAAATAAAAGAAAGAAACAAAACAAAAAGTAAATAAGAAAAACCAAGGGGATTGGATCCCTTATCCTTGGGGATATAAAACAAGCAACTAGCTAGTGAACCACTAAACTTTATAGAACATGGGTTCCCAAAGATAATATTAGACGATATCTGTGAATTGTGTACATGAAAAACTAATTTGCTGGGAAGACCATGGGTTCACGTGAACCCCAATTGATAGAGTAGATCTACCCTCAGTGCCAAATACTAATCTGTATCGTTGATATTTTGGTCGGTTCGTGAAAACGAGTACAAAGATAAGAAAGTAATTCTGCTTGTTAACCACCGAGGAGTGATGTACAATGTGTGAAATCCTCCATCCTTAATAAGATATCTTCGATTTGAACTCTGATATTGGAAACTTCTTGTTAGGTAGCGTTTTACCATGTGGTGAGTTTTCTCGATGTAAATCTGGATTAAGCGAATCAGAAATTTTCAAATATTGGATGGTTAAAAACAAGAGTAACTTTGCTACTTAACTTGCTTCTTGCCAAATTGGGTGGCCCTTCTTGTTGGTGTTATTGCTTACCCACATAAAATTATTGGGAAAATGATAATAAATAGTCGCTTTTAAAATAATAACCGAAACGTGTGCGTGTGTGCGTATATATATATAATACACACACATTCTGTAGGTTATACATAAAAAATTTACAAATTTTATATACTTTTTTGGCTATCAAATATAAATAATTTCTGACGCGGACTAAAAGTGAAAAAGCTGAATCATTTCCTCTCTTTCCAAAAGAAAAACAAATCATCACACAACTAGACAAGTATATGCCAGTATTGAGCTAGGCCAAGAAGGGCCTAATTAGTTCCTAAGTTTTCGGGCTTAAGCCATGGGAAAGTCCAAATTAATTAAGAGCCCATACAAAGATAAAAGCGTGATAGTCCAAGTCCTAATCCAAGCCTTGCATTAATAGCCCGTAATATAGACGAAAGTGTCACATTCCAATCAAAAGGATACGACTCTGTACAGTATGCAAGTCATTGTCTATTGGGTTTGTGGCCCATTTCGAGGCAAACAGTCGGTGCAGAATGGGCCCATAATCACAGTTTCAACGGTGTTCGTGGGGACGAGGGAGCAAATGGGCTAGTTCTCACATGGGCCGAGGGCCCATTATATATTTTATTAAAGAGAAATTTTCAGAAACCATTATTGTTTAGTGGTTATTAACTTTCTATAGCTACCATATACTTAATTACTTCCTATAGCTACATTTCAGTAGTTATGGTAATGTATTCGATGAATACGGTAGGAAAACTCGGCTAAAAAACAGGGCAGTCCAGCTGTACGGCACTGTATTCACATGTATTCGCGCCATGTATTCATGAATACAGTAACGACAATCAACGTAAAAATAGGTCTCTCTAGCTGTTTAAAAACGGAAAGTGGATCAATTAACGTGATACACTCCTAATATAACTCAACAAACACCATTATAACACGCAACATTAACAATCCAATTAATGAGAAGATTTTTCAGACGACAAACACCAAAAAACAGAGCCATCTTCAAAGTTTCACTCCTTTTTTTTCCTGGTATCGTTCGAGATTTTTTTTCCACTGATATTATTCGAGGTTCTGTTAGGAAGTGATACAAGTATCTACAGAAATAGTTTGAAATTCGATTGTCTAGATAGAAAGTTTAACCGTACTAATTCGTCATTCTGGCAAGTGGAACATTAAAAATTATTGTGTCGATTATGATGGGATACTGATAAAGGAGTATGCGTCGTACAATGATTTGGTTGCTTTAATTTCGAAGCAACTTGGCATAGATTTAAACTCGAAGTCAATTAAAATTGAATACAAAGTGGAAGAAAATTGCACACCTATGAAAATACATAACGACATGGATTACATGGTGTATATAGAGTTGAAAAAGGAGATCAGACAGTTCAGGATGTATCCATTGTGTATAACTACAATGGATAAATAAATTATAGCTTGAGGAAGTTTAATTCAAAGTGACCTAATGCAACTTGACGAAATCGACGGGGTGCGTAAATTTGATACAATTGATACACTTGCACTTGGATCTTTAAACTCAGGTGAACCAATTGAGGTTTTCGAATCGGAAAGGGATTTGATTATTTCAAAAACTAATCAAAAAGAGGTGATGGCTAGACAAATATATAAGGATAAGGCCACATTGAAGGCGGTGATGGAGCAATATGCAATTGCTGAAAGGTTTCAATTTTGGGTTGATAGGTCAAATGTTATTAGGTTTGAATGTTATTACTTATAACCTCTTCACTAATATGTTGTAGTCAACTACATGTATATGTATTCGTAATAGTTTTATAGTTTATTCATGGCAACATATTATAAATACAACAAGTATAATGTTATATTCATAATATATGCTCTCCTTCATGCTATGTTTATCAGATTATCAGATAAACATAAAGTACCAAATTCAGAGTAGGTGTATACACATGTATTCTGTAAATTTAGCCACATGTATTCTATAAATGTATTCACTAATATAACGTTGTATTCACATGTATATAAGTGTATTCTGTAAATTATATATGTTGTTGCATCAGTATTTTTAATTGAATGTTCTGAAATAATTATAGGAGAATTGAACTATTTATGTTAATGTGTTCATAATACATTATTTTATGCAATGTATTTAATAATTTTTTATAGTATATTCATGTAACATACAGTGTATTTCATTGTATGTTTCTATATTCAAAACTTTGTTGACAAATAAAATGTTGTGTGTCTGTAGCCGAATCAGCTGTAGGATCTGTATATGTTTTATCCATACATAACCAATCATATTTATAACACAAATGTATTCCCAGCTATACATTGTTATGTATTTCTGAGGATTGTGAATGAAAATTTAAGGCTTCTAGTATTAACAAATCATAAATGTTCAAAGTGAGGGAGTTCAATGATAAGCATACATGTCAGTTGAAAGATAAGGTGTATGAGCAACGTCAAGCAACCACTAGGTTGATTGGGGGAATGATTAGGTCCAAGTTTACTAATCATAAGAGAAAATACACACCAAAGGATATAATTGATGATGTGAAATCGGACTTTAGTGTAGATGTTAGTTACATGTTGGTGTGACGCGCTAGAGAAAAGACAGTGAATTTTCTGAGGGGTGAACCAGCTGATTCATAAAATAAATTACAATTGGTACTTATATACACTGGATATGACATATCTTGTTTCACATATTAGAATGAAAAAATCACCTAAAAATGAGTTCATGTATTTGTATATATCGTTGTATGCTTTTATAAAGGGGTTCGATTACTGTAGACCCATCGTCGTTGTGGATGGCAGCCACCTAAAATCAGCATACACAGGGATAATCGTCTCGACTAGCACGTTGGATGGTGCAGGTTAATCAGTTAAAAAAATACATACACGTTTGATTAACATAAAATATGCTATTTTGACGTTTTAATACAACTTGAATGATATTTTTTTATATGTATGCAATTGTATTTACATGACATATATTTCCACTAGCATATGGTGTTGTTGATTCAGAGAATAATGCTGCTTGGTTGTGGTTATTTGAGCAATTTAAGGTGGTTTATGGTGAGCGAAAAAATATGTGCATCGTTACATATAGAAATGAGAGCATAAACAAATCTGTATCAAGAGTGTATCCTATGGTACCCTATTTTGCTTGTATATGGCATCTATGGAATAATGTATATAAGAAATTCAAAAAGAGTCATGCAAAATTGAGCGAGGTATACTTTTCAATGGCAAAAGCATACACCCAGGATGAATTTGATAGTCTAATGGAAAAAGGTGGAGAAGGTAGATATTTGAGTGAAAGATTACTTGGAATTAGCTGGATACGAAAAATGGGTTAGGTTGTATGCACCTATTAACCGGGGATGGACCATGACGTCAAATATTATCGAGACAATAAATTTGGCACTTGTATCAGCAAGAGAATTGCCAATATACGACTTCCTAGAAGAAGTTAGGAAGATGTTTGGACGTTGGAATTGCAACAATCGAAAAGAAGCTTCACACACATACTCAACGCTTGGAAAAAATTATCAGGAGATCCTTACTTATGCCTGATACAACCTGTATTAGTAACTTACTGCCTTCCCTTTTTATAATAACACTAGTGCATGTATTTTGTTGTATCTAACAGTTGTATTCAATATATTCAAATATATTTTTGTATTAGATGTATATTATATATTCATAATAAATGTTACTACAACTGTATTGTGTATATTTCATTGGTTGTATTCAATGGTTTTCTATTTGTATTGACAACATTTTACTGTATTTCACAAATAAATGTATTTACTTTAATATTCTGTCTGATAAATAGTGTTTGAATTCAGTGTATTTCAAATATCTTTTTCTTGTATTCATGTATACTGTATTTAATACGTTAAGTCATTGACACATACATGTCTTGTATAAATATCCACAACTTATATTTCTCTGTTTAATGTAGGTTGTACCATCGACTGAACACTTGCACATGGTAAACGATGAAGGAAGGAATTACACCGTTTGCCTCCTAGAGAAAACTTACAGTTGTGGGCGGTTCCAAGTTGAAGAATTACCATACCCACATGCTTGGGCTATCTTGAAAAGCAAGTTTCTAATGCCGAAAGATTATTGCTCGGACTATTACAAACCAAAGTCTGTTGTAATGACATACGAGGTACCAGTGTATCCACTGTCTAATCGAAGTGAATGGAATATACTAGCACATATATCAGAGGAAGCTGTCTTACCATCCAAATGGAAATGACCTCCCGGAAGGCCAAAGAAGAAGCGCGATAAGCCGTTAAGTGAATTACTTCAGAAGAAAAATTAACATTCGTGTAGTATATGTGCGCAAGGAGGACATAATAAGCGTACTTATAGAAATGCTCCACATAGGAATTAGTTCATGTTCTGGTTTTAATTACTGAAATAACTATATGGCATAGATTTGCTTAAGTTTTTTATTATATATTGATTTCTTGGTGTATTGGATTCTAACCGGATGAATTTTTTAAGTTTAGATTACTAAATTGAACGTTATTATGATGTATATACAGGTATGAGGTATAGTATGACATGTATATATAAAATAAAGAAGTGTACATTCAATTTTTTTTTTTTGAATACATATGTAATTCAATTCCAAACAAACTTCTGAATGCATAATACAACTATGTACATGATTATACTAATACATAAATACAGCAGAATACAAACATAGGAAACAAAATAGAATATAATCATTAAATATAGTTAAGGTCGAAATATAATAAATACAATAAAATATGATGAATACAACCTGAAAAAACAGTGAAAACAACCATTGAATACAACACTGCCTATTATTTAAATATAGCAGAATATAGCAAGAATATAACAGGGATGTAAAACCATTGAATGATGCTGAGTATAGCAGGGATATGTATCAGCAGAATACAACTAAATAAATACATAATAAAACTATGTGGATGATTATGCTAATACATAAATACAATAGAATATATGAATTAACATAATAACTTAAATACTATTATGGATTGTATTATTAACATCTTAAAGATAAGAAGACATTCATGTATTCAAAACCAAAAAGGTTGCGTACAACCATGATGTATTCAGTAATAAGCTGCAAATACAATCTGTTTTACAAAAAAACTATTCTAAAACTGTCTTCACAGAAATATCTGAATCTGTGATTTGCCTAACAATCTTTGCGGGTGCTTCATTGTCTCTTATCGCATCAGCGTCTATCTTCCGCATAGCATAATCCCAAAGGAGGACACCATATCTTTGACGGAGTAAATTGGCATCAAAGGTTATTTGTGGAACCAATCCATAAGTACTCAAATACTCTGCGTATGTTGCGACATACAACCCACAATCCCTGAAAAAAGTAGATTGACAACAGCTAAATACAATTCATATATATAAGATTATAAATGATACAAAAATCAGAAAAAGGATTGAATGCATACATGCTCCTAGCTCTTTGTTGAGGCAGATTTGAAATAAAAACAACATCAAAAGGCTCAGTTTGTGCCTTGTCATTGTATGCTTGTTCACGGGACCAATCTATGCCTTGCTTGTCTCTGTAAAAATCACTGATCGATAGGTACAAAGGTATAAGCTTAGCAAGCTTATCTATCTTAGAACTCACAAAAGTATCATGACCTGCTGATCGGTAGGAGTCATATATATTGACACATTAGCAAGCTTATCTATCTCAGAACTCACATAAGCAATCTGTAGCCCATTATGTATTCACATACAACTTCTTCTTCCTTACACTTGCATCATTATTTGTCTCATTATACTTGTCGAAAATTTCAGCAATTCTTGTCTTGAATATACAATCAACAGTGGTGTATTTCAATATGTTACTTTGGTTGTACTTGCCCTTCTTTCTCAAGTAGTAAAATATAACATCAATATGTTGTATATAAATTAAATACATAGCGTCAATACATTGAAGTCAAAAAAAATAAAAAATATCTTCTTAACAGTGAATATAGTTAGTATAAAACATTTGAAATATATTGAAATAAAACCTAAGAAATAAAACAGAATATATTGACTGAATACAGTGAAGACACTGAATACATATTTCAATACAGTGAATACAATGATTATATATTGAAGACACTGAATATATTTTTCAATACAATGATTATAAACATTTGAAATATATTGAATACATCAACAATATGTATTGGGAATAACTTAACTACTATTAATAAAAAATATATCTGAATACATACTTTAATACATTGAATACATATTGTTGAATAAAACAGTGAAACACAGTGAAGTTTGAAATACAGTGAAAAAGATACTGAATATAGTGAATAACAGTGAAGACATTGAATACAGTGAAGATACTGAATACAGTGAAGACACTGGATACAATGAAGTTTGAATACATATTTCAATACAGTGAATACAATGATTATATATTGAAGACACTGAATACATATTTCAATACAGTGAAATCAATGATTATAATCCTTTGATATATATTGAATACATCAGCGATATGTATTGAGAATAACTTAACTACTATTAATATAAAATACATCTGAATATACTGAGAGAAACATAATGAATACATTAAATCCAAACTTTGAATATGCTGAATAAAACAGTGAAATAAAAATATTGATACATCATGAATAAACAGGTAAAATACACTGAATATATATTTCAAAACATTGAATCCAAATAATGAAAAAATTGAATATAACTAAATTGAATGTATAAGGGATATATCTTACATCGTCATTCCATAGTTGCCCGTCAAATGATAGAAGGTAAAACTAATTTTTTCCAGTGACTTCATGAACTCCAAAATCTAACGGTATAGGCAGTGTTGACTTGTGTTTCTTGTAATGGTCTTCCTTATCCTTTCTACATAGATTTAGAAAAAAAATATTATTCTTCACATTATAAAGGGTAAAACCATACATTATAGATCGAAAAAAGAAACTTTCTTTTGATCATGTTTAGCAACTTGACCATCACGAACCCATTTCTCGAATTTTTGAATGACTAAAGTATGATGTGGCCCCGATATTAAATCATCTTCAAAGGGATAATTTTTGTCAAATAGGGGAGTCAACTTTACTGAACTACCTGCTGTTCATCAGAGTCATTAATAGTGACATCTAATTATAGTTAACATGGGGATATAAAATATATCTTTATAAAATATAGCTTTTGTATATAAATTTACTGACCAGCCGAGTCGAAGTTTGTCTCGTAAGACGAAGAATTTCATCGACTTGGACGCCGAGTCCTATGCGAAGATAAAGGCATTGAATTAATAAGTTTAGCTGCTGGATGTATCACAATTCTATTTTCTGAAATTTGACTTGGAAGGTCCTCGTCGGCCAACTCAAATTATGACACATGTATTTCTCCCGATACATCCTCGTCAGTTTTGGGTGTTATGAAACTCGACACCTCTGATTCAGTAGGCCCCTCATTTCTTAATTCACCACAGACATGAATCTCCTATGTAGATGCATTTAATGTGTCTCCACTTAAAATAGCATGTAAAAGTCTATCAGCATGAAGGTCTGTGTTCAGCTTCCTTTCCATAGCCTTAGCATAC
This sequence comes from Nicotiana tomentosiformis, assembly GCF_000390325.3. Taxonomy (NCBI): domain Eukaryota; kingdom Viridiplantae; phylum Streptophyta; class Magnoliopsida; order Solanales; family Solanaceae; genus Nicotiana; species Nicotiana tomentosiformis. The sequence goes on along the minus strand of NC_090815.1, from coordinate 130,193,794 downwards.
ACCCAATGGAATATATTAATATATTATTTATTTGAAAAAAATATATTTATCAGATTAGAATAAACATAAAGTACCAAATTCAGAGTAGGTGTATACACATGTACTCTGTAAATGTAGCCACGTGTATTCTATAAATATATTCACATGTATATAAGTGTATGATGAATTATGTATGTTGCTGTATACATGATTAAACTGAAGCATAGTAAAAACTGATTAAAAATATGTACTCAGAAAATCATGAATACAATTATAGCAATATATAAATACATTGATTAAACATGTATCATTATACTATATATATATACTAAAGAGGTTAAAAAAATTAACCTCTGAATTCTCCCCAATAACTATATCATATTGTATTTGGCCTTCGGGATTATCATGCATGTTGGCTTCGGTTGACCTTTGAATACCACCATCATGTCTCCCAGTATATTTCTTTCTTTGATGTACTCTTTCTGTATTCTGATTGACTTTAACATGTTCAGAAAGCTTTTTAAAATTTTCATTGATCAATGATCGTAGATAAGTAAACTCGCCCATCACCTAATAATTACACTAACAACTAAAGAGGGGTTAGAACATATAGGAAAGTTAATACATAAATTGTAAAGTTTGAATATGCATTAACAATACTTACATAATCCTTGAATGAATGTAAATCCTGCCTCAAAGCAGACAAATTATCAGATTAAGAATCACCTGGATTCTTAACACTCATTACAGTTTCCTTGATTTCAATCTTAGCAGCAGGAGGAATCTTGGCTTGAGGCATTGCGGACATATGTGGTATTGGACTCTTTGCAGTTGAGGGATCAATTAGTTGATGTTTGCGCTTTATGTGAGGTGGTTATGAAGATGGACCAACGCTTGCATCATGTTTCTTTTTCGACTAAAGAGACGGTGTAGGACTAAAGTCATCAGAATCCTCTTCATTATTGTCTGTATGAAGAGGACTTTTGTCTACATCAACGCCATCCGGAGGCACTTGAATAACTATAATCTCACTAGCGGTTGGTTGAACGTTGTTGTATTTCATCTTAAAATAGAAATACACTCAATGTAAATCATATTTGCTGTATGATTACTAATGTAATCTTCTTTATGTACATGGGCAATTATGTATATACATGTATTCAATTGTATTGTATAAAAAATTTACAACATTGAATTAAATGTGTAGCTGTAAACCGTATTATGTATTCTGTTGTATTCCTGTTATTTGTGAAAACATGGACATATATGTATGATGTATTAAACTGTATTTATTTTTTAATTTTAACACTGTTTTTAATTACAGAAACATATGTTGAATAAAATATCAGTCAATTAAATAATAATAAATTACCACGTTTCCCTAGTCGTTGAACCTGTCGTTCATCAAGTAAGTACAAGTTGGCTGGTTGTCAGTGGATTTCCAATTGAGTATTCTGAAAATCCTGTTATCAACTCAGAGTACAACCATACTTGCATAGCGAGAGACATCCCAGCTATCCTGTAATACTTCTTCTGGGAATCCATCTTCTTACTAATAGATTTGATAAGGGCCTGGAATGCCTCCTTACCCCATGGGTAATCAGAATATCTCCCGCTCTCGACCAAGTCAAAATGTAGTCTTGGGATGGTTGTGCAGTTCTTCTCAGTGGATAATATGAATGTATGTATGAAATAAAATACAACTACTTTAATGGCATCTCCATCGTTGTCAAAACTCAAATTCTTATTATTAAAGTATTTTAACAAATCTTTCTTCTTGACATTCTTTGCACCGCCAAAGTATGTATCCACAATCATGTTAGGCATCTTTGTGTTAAGCTCAAAATTTTCAGCGTCACTAACACAATTGAGACCAGTAACTACCACAAACTCTCTGATTAAAAAGCATAATGTTGTACCATTCACATATATTAAAAATGAATCAACAGGACTTTCTTCCAACTGCAGAACCATGAAACACATGAACAATTGATGTTGAACCTCATAGTGCTTCATATCGAGGAAACTTCCAAAATAAGTAGTACCAAATAATTTGTACTGATTTGGAGTAAGCTTTTCTCTGAGGTTGGAGATTATGTCGGTGTTAGTGTAGGAACTGATATGTAGTGATAAAATAGGCGGGTGTTTAACAAAGAGTTTTATTTCCTACATACAAAAAACAATTAAAAAGATAAAATATATGGTTGAAAATATAGATGAATACAGTTAAGTTGAATACATAACTCATTCATATAATACAACATAATGTACTGATAATTACCACAAAAACTGTGAGCTATAGCAATGATTGTTGTTTTAAATATAGATGAATACAGTTAGATTGAGAATACAGATGAATACAGTTAGGTTTAATACATAACTAATACAGAACGGTTGGTGTATTTAAAAATATTGTTGAATGAACTAAAATACATATAAATACATCTAAATACAAAAGTCAAAAATTACTGTACAAAATAAAAATCAGTGTAGCCAATATCGAATACATATAAATACATCTAAATACAAGAAGAGACAACCACTGTACAAGCTAATAGTCAATGTATGCGGACTCGAATACATATAAATACATCTACAATTACCTTGTTATTCTGTATTTCCGAGCTAGTTCCTTTAGCGACTTCTTTTCCCTTACTCCCTGAAGCATCATCCATAAGTTTTCTTCTCTTTTCCACATCAGGAAGTGTTGACTTTTTCGAAGATTTCTCAACTTGATCTTATTTCGTAGGGTCATTGCGAATTTTTGTTCTCCTTTCGGCATCAGTGATTGTTGATGAACCTGCAAATACAGGTTCCGCTTGAGTGATTTGCAAATCGAAAGATGGCCCATCAAAATTGAGTGCTTTAGTGGGTATAACTCGGGTAACCCACTTCGGAGTTGTTGAAGAGGAAATTTCAAGTTTTCTGGTGAAAACATAACAATGGCGAATATTTAAAAAAAAATAGTAAAGAGAAAAAGAAGAAGCTTTAACCGGCCAAAAGCCAAAAACTTTAACACTTACCATAACTTTTTGGAGCAAAAAAATTGAAAATTGAGGGAGACAATGGCGCTGTGAGAGAATCGTGCTTCAACAATGGGGAAGATAATGACGTTGTGAGAGAGAGATCGTGGAGAGAGAAATAAGATATTGTGCGGTGATTTTGGGAGAGAATAACTGAAAGAATTAGAGAGAAAAATATTAGACAACGTATTTAATGGCTTAACGGTAGTGTATACCATAAATACATATTTTGCTATAAAAACTAAATGGTAACTATAGAAAATAATATTTTAAAAGAGTTTTTATTTATAATAAATATGGTGTAAAGCTTTGCTATAAGAGGTAAAATTTCCTTTTTTTAAATATCACAAACAACAATTATAAATTAAAATTATTTTAAAATATTATTTTTCATAGCTACCTTTTATATTTTATAGCAAAATATGTATTTATGGTATATACTACCATTGAGACATGAAATATGTTATTTATGTTTTCCTCTCTTTCTTTCAATTAATACAAGATTCTCTCTCTCTTTCTTCTCTCTCTTTCTTTCAATTAACACACGATTCTCTCTCAAAATCCCAACAAAATTTTTCTTATTTCTCTCTTTCTTCTCTCTATGTTTGAGCAGAATACCTACTTAGTTTATACGTCGGATATTGCAATGGATTTTTACTACTTAGTTTCTACGCCGGATATTTGCAATGGATTTGTACTGCAATATTAGAAAGAAAGAGACTGCGGCTTTCTCTATGCCGAATATTGTAATGGATTCCTCTACACGAATACTGCAATATTTTTTACGCCAGAGAAGATTTGAGGGCCGGGGCTTTTATTCGTCTCCATTTTTAGTTTTAATACGATGTATACAATATTTTTCTTGGCCGACAAATGCCACATCCGACGAACTTTCTTCCCTTCTTTGCTCTTTAGTCACATACAATGATACAAATACATTGTATTCTATACAAATTCACTCAAATACATTGTATTTTTATATAAATACATTGTTTTTTGTCTGTATTTATGTATTTCGAAGGTTTGTATTTTTTTTAATACAATTGAATGCACATGTATTCATGCATGAATACAGGATATAAACATTGAAATACACTGAATACAAACATTAAAATAGAACAGAATATAAACAGTGAATACATTTAATTTTAATATACAGTGAAATACAGAAAAATATACTGAATACGAATAGAAATACAGTGAATACAATCAATGAAATATACTGAATACAATAGTAATAACATGTATTAGGAATAACTAAAATGCCGCTAATACAAATTCATTTGAATACACTGAATATAAACTAACGAATACAGTAAATACAAATATTGAATCTAATGAATACAACAGTAAAAAAAAATAGTGGTTTCTTAAAAAATTCTCATTAATCTACACTAATCGTTGATAACATCTAAGATCTAACATTAACTTTTTGCTATATATGGCTAACACCAAAACCACATTCCACGGCCCAATTCCAACCTCATATGGGCTACTTCCACGGCCCGATTCTGACCTCATAGCATCACTGCCATATCTTAAGCACCAACATTAATGTCCAACCAGTGATAGCAAAATGATTTGAAGAGCTGATTTCATTATTTGTTTTTTTAAAAAATCTTTAGTTTCTTTGTCATACTAACTGGAGTCTAGATCAATGCCATACGGGCGGGACGGATATGTGCGGGTCGAAAACAGGTAATGAAAAAACGGATAAATTATCCGATTCAACCTATATTTAATTCGTATAAAAAATAAATTAACCTGCGGATAATATAAATATCTATATTATCCATGACTTCTTGAATATGACCACTTTTAGAAGAATTTCTAGTCTCCAAACTTGAAGAACTCCTATTTGAGACTTTACAAATGTAAACGTTAAACCAATTAGTTATCAATTTGTTATTCATTTTTTAAATGAATAATGTGGTTCTTATCCATATTTGACCCGTTTTTAAAAAGTTCATCATCCAACCCATTTTTTAATGGATAATATGGGTGAATAACTGTTTTCTTTTAACCATTTTGCCACTACTACTCAGGGTATTCATAAGGTATATAAGTAATATACAGTCATGTCATACAACTATTATTTCATAGTAATCATAAAACATCGTTTCATACAAAACATACAAAATGACATCTTCCACTATGTAATTTCCAGGATCAGGATGTACGTGTACATACATTTTAAAAACTTCACTACACCCAAAAAAAAAAAGATAAAAGCTAATGAACCAGAGAAGTGACTCTTCCTGTATACCTTTAAGCCTGAACCTGAGAGTTGCAATGAAGCAAAATGAGAAGGTGTAACTCATTATCTACAGTAGTCGAGTCAACATGTCGTGCCTTCCAATCTTATTAATCGACTTGCCAAACAAATGGCACACAAAGCGCGCAAGCTGCACGCTAATAGCCATTCTTTCCTTTAGAAGAAAAGAATCGGCTGAAACCACGAGTATGTTTTTCAGGTGTAGGACCAGAAGATGACGAAGAGCCAGACTTGGTAGGCCGGTGCTTAGGAGACTTTGAGCTGATTGGTGATCTCAATGGATTGTTTAAATCAGAGTCCGATGGACTATACGGCACATTGTATATATCCACAGGAGGGGACTCGGCCAAATCATTTTCATGCAAGTTCATGCTGGTGGTTGTTGGTTCTTCTCGAAAGCCCTCGCCTTTTGAACTTCTATCGATGTATGGAGACCCCATAAACTCCGTCTGCGGACGCAAAGAGTTCAACTGTTTTCCAAGAAGAAATATAGTTTCTTGACACTCAGCTAGCTTCTCTGCTGCAGCTGCTAACTCTTTCTCCTGGAGAAAATCAACAGATCATCTTCTTCAGACACTCACTTTCGATAGAAAAGGGCATCAGATATGTTGGACAAAGATGCTAACACCAACTCTTTATACCAACTTGTTTAAATTACTCATACATTTAACATAAAAGCTTGCTGAAACCTGAAACCTGAAAATCAGGTGCCTAAGAACACCAAGAATATTGATTTAGAATCTATTCAGAAGAATGAAAGGTTCTATAACAGCTAATCAGACATCCAACATTTTGAAAAAATTAGCAGGGAATTTTCGCATTCAAATTGTTTGGACTCACTTTTAAAAGCATCCAATTTAAATGTCTAACACTGAAAGAAAACTTAGAGGTCGTTTGATAGAGTGTGTTAGAGAAAATAATGCATGCATTAGCTTTGTGTATTAGTAATGCTTTGTTTGGTACACCTTTTCAACCTATGTATAACTAATACAAGCATTAGTTATACACTCTATTTGGTATTATCCTATGTATAGCTAATGCATAGAAAACCATGGCATTAGCAATACAAATACTATTAATGCATGCATTAGCATGGTTAAAGACAAAATTATCCTTAAAGTCCCTTAAGTTAAAGAATATGGAGGGCATTTTTGTAAACAATTAAATTTCTTAAAAATTATGCAATGCATTTTAATTTTTAATACACCACACCAAACAATGCATAAGAAATAATCTCTGTATAACTAATGCTTGCATTACTAACCCATGCATTACTAACTCCTGCATTACTAATACACCTTATTTAGCATTATTCTTATACGCCCTACCAAACGATCCCTTAGAGAGATGGAGCAAACTAAAAGAAGTCTACTTTCTAGCAGCGATAAAACCCAAAAGAACAGAGGAAGATGCTATTTCCAAAATCAGTTGTATAGCACCACTACCACAGAAATTCAATTGTTTTTAATTGGATTAACATGAAACCAGACCAAAAGTTTGGACAAAAAACGAGAAGCACAATCACCAATATGCTGTAAACTACTAGTATAAAATATACATCACTACAATGGATTGGATTGATCACTCAAATAGGAGCACAAAAACTACCTGGTTGTTCTTGGCATCAAAATCAGCAGCTGGACAACTCTCAATCCTGATTCAAATAGAAAAAGATAATTAAGTACAGTTAAAATGCTACTTGACATAACTCCCAATTGACATTTAACTTTCTATATTTCGGTAAAGGCAACTCCGTGGAAAAAACAAAATAAAATGCTTGTGAATAGAAACCGGTGCACTAAGCTCCCGCTATGTGCGGGGTCCGAGGAAGGCCCGGACCACAAGTGTCTATTGTACGTAGCCTTACCCTGCATTTCTGCAAGAGACTATTTCCACGGCTTGAACCCGTGACCTCCGGGTCACAAGGCAACAATAGAAACCATGAAAAATAAAGTTTACAGAATATTATCAAATACTTTAACATGAAACACTGATGTTGAAAAGACCAAAAATAAATCTACAGATTGGTGATGACTAGGCAGATTAAAATCCAGATTATCCATTTCAGTCTTTGGACCCGTTGACCCAACCAGCGGGGCAATCAAAATAGGCTTGCTTTCGACGTGCCACTGTGCCGACCAGCAGCGGGATGCTACTTACGAGCTGGTCAGAGACAGGTTCCGGTCGTACCCACAAAGATCAGCTATATATTATTCAAATCTCATAGTGACATGTTTCTTTTCCCTTTCCGGTGTTGCTTTCCTTTTCATTCAAAGATTAGGGGGTTTGCGCAAAATTTTACCAATGCTTGAAACCTTCAAGTAAAGTAAAGATCAATAGCTACTCTCACAGTAAAACAGAACACTCGATAGGCCAAAGCATAATGTAATTACAATAACATTAAAAGCTGGCCTTAGATTATAAGATCTCACAATCAAATTTTATAATTTCAGGGCCAATGTGGAACAAGAACCACTAACCTTTGCAGTTGTTCTTCAAGATCCTTGCATCTGGCTAAAGCTTCCTCGTGACTCTTCTTTTCCTCTTGAAGCTCGTTATCGAGACTTTCTATCTTTGCCTGAAGACGGTTTACTTCAGTTTGCAACTCCTCAGTCCGAGTTTCGAGTGAATTATACGATTCTGCCATGCATTTGAGCTGAGTTTCAGCCAAACTGTTTGCCTTTTGAGCAGATACCAATTGTGACTTCACCTCTGTTAGAAGCTGCTCCGTTTCAGACAATTGGGATTTAGTGCTTTCCAAGTTCTCAGAATATCTAGCAAGATCAAGGGCCATATCCTCTTTCTCGAGTTTCAACTGTTCAAACTCCTCCAACGAGCACTTCAAAGAGGTTGATGTTGACTCTGAAGTGGGAACAAGGCTTCCTTCATGAGGAATATCTGGATCAGAAGTGGAATCAGAAAAATGAGCACAACCATTTGCGTATCCCTCCTCTCCTGAATGCGGAAGACCTTTATTTTCTGGTAAAGCAACCTTGTCTATGCAATCAGATGTACTTATTTCTGTTTCAGAATTCTTGTAGCCGAGGATATTGAAGTGTAGTTCGCTTGCACGACTCAGTACACGAGAGAGATCAAGGACAAAATTCACCATACTTAACCTGCTGCTTATTACCGCTGCATAAGTGGAAGAGAAATCATCCAATTTTTCATTGATTCCACTTCCGTCTGGAGCTGTTCCTTCGACAGCCTTTGCTTCTTTGCCCAGAAAGAGTACAAAGTCATGAATTTGAGAAATAGCATCAGCTAATTCTTTGCTAATACCATTGACTGTCTCATCGCATGGCTTACTATCATGTGAAACAGGAATTTCCTTTTCTATGTTTGCCTCACCATCATCACGAGAGGGCTGAGATTCAGTTGCAGTATCAGAGCAAATAGTAGTCTCAACAATGCTCATAGCTGATTGCGGTAGCATGGTGTCGCCCATTTCCTGCACAATCTGTCTGAGATCCTCTTGAATATTTTGAATGTCAGCTTCCTTGGACAAAGACTCCAAAACCATCGAAATTCTTGATTGGAGCTTCATGAATACTGATGCATCTGAAAGAGGTAGATAACTCGGTGTCAATACTTCCTCTTTGGGAGATGCTTGATCTCTTGATATATGTGTCTCGTCATGTTCTTTCAGCGGAGAAGAGGTGTCAAGTTTTGTAGTCTCGGGTCTTGCATTATTTGGAATATCTGGCCTTGAAACTGCTCCATTTGTGTCACTGGACTGATAAGCTAGTTTCTCCATCTCCAAAAAGTCATCCATGAGATCCAGCTGACTTGCACTTTCAGATTTATGTGGACTGTCAAAGTTCTTTTCCTTCTTAATATGGGAGAGTTCAGTAATTGATGATGTCGTCCATGACCCAGCACAGCTAACATTATCGTCATTTCCATCTTCAGTAGGCAACCGAACTGTGGACTTTGGTGGGCTTTTCTGTTTAACATTAGCTTGAAGCTGTGCTTCCAAACTCTGAAGCTTGCTCTCCGTCTTTGCACAAATACTCCTGGAGGCCTGTAATTCACTGTTCCGGTGTGCCAAAGCTTCTTTCAACATCTTTGTTTCCTCCTCCATCGCCAAAAGGCGTTCTGTTAGTAGATCGTTTTCTTTATGGTATTTCTGCACAGTATCAAATGAAAAATCTGGAAAACTGGAAAACTGTGGACTAGAAGGCCTTCCTTGAGATTTCTTCACACGGCTCTCCCCATAATCTCGACCCAAACTCTCAACTTCAAGCTTCATCTGGGCCAAGGCTGCAGGCCCGGGTAACTTCTTCCGGACAAGACCACGTAATCTCTGACACTCTGCTTCCAGTTTCGCAATTTTCTTTACTCCCTCCAGGTGTTGCTTGTTTGCTACTTCTGCAGACCGTACACTCATATTTTTCTCCTCGTTACGAATTTCTAGCTCCTTTGAGGCAATATGGAGTTCATATTTCAGAGAATGTATTTCTTTTCCACATGACTCAATATTGCTCTTGAACATCTCTATTTCTGCTTCAGCTTGGGCTTTTTCTTCACTGAGCTTTATCACCATGCTAGAACGCTCCTGCAAAGACCTTGTAAGTGCGGAATTTTCTGCTGCAGACCTGAGTAACTCTTGGTCCAAGTTAGCTATCTTTGCTTCAAACTCAAGCTTCATTTTGTCAAACTGTTTGGTTTTGCTGAGAATCACATCATGCAGCTTCTGTTCATGCTCTTCTTTCAAATTTCGTATCTGCCGCATGCACTCCTTGAGTGCACCATCCAAATGCGATGCCCGGTCTTCAGCAGTAAGCTTCAAAAGAGTGACTGATTCTAGGTGATTTTTCAGTGTCGCGGCTTCTGACTCAGCTTTCTCCCAACCTGTCCAAAGAGATGTCATCAGTAAAGAGATTTAATAAGCTTGCTTAATACTTATAGCAACAAAAACACGTCATAAAAGTAACATCACCTGAGACAGCTTCTTCAGCAACTTTAGCATGTTGCTTCACCAGGTTCTCCTTATTAGTCATTTCCGTCTGCGCAGCAGACAACTTTTCATTCAAATCCTTGTTTTCATCCTCTAAGCTCTTCACTTGTTCCTCGAAAGAGTTGACTTGATCCTCCAAAGACTTAACATGATCCTCCAAAGACTTAACTTGATCCTCCAGTCCAGTCAAATGTGAATAAGATTCAACAGAAATTTGCACATATTTTGGTTTCTTGTAGTTATCCTGTTTACCCTGAAATATAATGGAAATCAAAACATAAATTACAAAGATAAGACAAATTGAATGAAGCTTTCTCATAAAGTATCATTGTAAAAACAATTCGGTGATTCATTTACCAAATGGAAAACTATGACACGAAATTTCAGAGCTAAATAAAAACTTATAATTGGTCAGGTTAAACATTTAAGACTAGCATCCACCAAACTTCAACTTAAAGCTATAAGCCTCAGAATTTAGGTAAATGTAGTTCTTTGCTAGTATCGACCAAATTAAGCAGCAAACTTTTTGTATAACTCCTCGTATGTTAAAGGTCAACATGAAAGCGTTGTTGTATATGCAATACAAGGGAAATTACTAGGTCAAGGAGCAAGAAGACACACCAGAAGAAAAAAGAAATTGACATGCACATACTAAACCTTAGTCCCAAACAACTTGGGATCGGCTGCATGAATCCTCCTTGATCATTTAACTACATATTTTTTTGAATTATATAGATATCAACTAACACACCTGAGATTCAGTTGAATCTGAAGGGGCAGATGCTGACTCCACTGTAAGAGCTGCAGGTTTCTCACTTGCCGTTTTATCTGATATTTTCTTCTTCCACGGCCAACTCCTACGATCCATTGTAGACTGTTCGACAAGGAAAATGTTGGCTGAATTCAGTTAACAAATTATAGAGAGAAGGGAAAAGAGAACTGTCATAAATGAAGAGCAAAAAATGCATCACAACGCTTGATAAGCGATACCAAGGGCAGTAGCTTCAATAATGGGGGAAACATGATGTCACCAACTAGTACGTAAACTTTAAAACTCATAAATCCTATACTTCAGGAATAATATAAGCTATATTCAGAAAAAATCCTCCTAATTCACAGAGAATAAGCAATATACAGGAATATGTCACCTCCACTAGCTCAGAACATATCAGAAATGTTGCTATACCTTGAAATTTTGGACAAAATTGGAACATGAATTAGTCAAAGAATTAAGCACAAAAGGATGAAACTGAGAATTGGCACTGCAGTGCAGGATTATTATAACCCCGTAAGATACAGCTCCGGTGCACTTTTAATGCAAGCAAAATCAGAGTAGACAGAGCTGATAGGTAATCGAGATTTTTACAAGCAAATAAGCAAAGTAATACAAGAATCTGGCACCTGAAAGATCCCAAAGAGGTAAAATCAGAAGTTCAATGAGAAACTAAGAATCAATGTGATACTCATATATTAATGAAAATATTCACATCAAATGCTGGTGATTGCATTTACATAACAAAGCCAATTATTGAGGCACAAAACTACCCCAGAAAATATAAAATAGGCAAAAAGGAGTAGTTAAAGATAATGACAGACCACCTTAAACAACAAAAACTAAACATGAATATCACATTCCCATATTCTAACAAGATTAACACCAAAACAAGAATAAATATTACAAAACCAGGCACCTCATCACCTACATTGCTACAATATGATCCATTCCTTAATAATCTTTTCTCCTGTAGAACCAATACACATTGACATTCCCCCCCCCCCCCCCCAACACACACACACACACACCACAAGATTAAAAATTTCACGCCCCTTATTGCAAAGAATCTTTAACCAATGAACTGCACAAGCATAGCAAAGCTTCAAGAAACATAATAAAGCTCACACTTTTAATACCAATTTTTTAAAAGCCACATACCCAAAACAAAGAGGACATATTACAAACTGTCTATAATTGCAAAAAACCCATAAAAATCAAATCTTGGAACTGAATTTAGAGGGAAAAAAGGAATTTACAATTTGTCTACAAAACATGTAACTAAAAAAGCAATGAATCCCAGCAAAATGGGTATTGAAATTGAAGTAAACCCACCGACAGAAACAGAGGTAAATGACAAGTTCATAGAAGCAAAAAAGGGAGAAAAAGAAGGAAGAAATTCGAATGGAAACAAAATTAAAAAACATTGCGTTTGCAACACAAAAAACCAAGCTAAATGGAAACAAAAACAACACAAAAAGATAACTTTTTAAAGTCTCATTGACACCATCATCATCTTAAGAGCAAATGTAACGGAAACAAAAAGATCAGAAATTCCGGAAAAAAAAAATAACTTACCAACTAGCAATGCAGCTCTAGAAAAGAACAAGAACACTATGCCCCAGTAGATATTTAGTTAAATTTTTAGGATCTAGTTAGTTTTAAGTCTACAATTTGAGTTCTTGAAAAATAAAGTTTCAGTCTTTTTTAGTCCAAGTTTTAGAGAGAGAGGGAGTTTTTTAGAGAGAGAAAATAAGATCGCCGGAGGTGAAGTGAAGGTGGTGTTGGTGGGGGGAAAGAGGGGTTAAAAAACACATTTCAACATTAGGTGTCACTTAAAAAGGAAGACGTTGGAAAACTCCAAAAACTATTTTAAATGAAAAAAATTGTAAAGTTCAATAAATGAAAATAACCAAAATTATTATCTCCGGTTATTTTATATCTGAGGTAGAATCTGGATAGATAGAAGTAAATTAAATACTTGTAGGAGATGACAGTTCATGAGACAAGGTTTCTTTTTTTCTTTCTTTTTAATTTCGTTTAAAAGACAAGTTTGCCCTGAATATTTTAAGCATTCAATTACATTAATGTGATATTTTTCATATTAAGTTTTTAATCGGTATAATATATTTGTCACATTTTACGCAACAGGATCCAAAAAAGTTTTCTTTTTATACATTTTTTAATGCATAATTCGATTTTAATAACTTCTAGACTTATACCAAATTAATCGTGGAAGGAGTTTATTAATATCTTAAAAGAGATCTAATGTTTGTACCAAATCAATAAAGCAATGAATGTAAAGTATAAGTCTTGCATTTGATTTTTTTGTCACGTTAAATGATCCAATGTAATTATTTTATTTTTTTTGTAATTTTTACCTCTTAAATTCAATTACTTATTTTTAGTGTAGACACAAAATGTGAAAAAAAATATTTAATGTGCTTCTAAAGCAGGCTTGTAGCAGAAGCAAATGGGGTTGAGCTGTAAGAGAGTAATTAGGGGAAAATGGAGTCATGGGGTTGACACTAATTCCAGCTCATTACTTGGGTGCTCTGTCTATTACTATTAGGGTAATTATTCTTTTCAAAAAACAATTCACTAATATTAGTGAATTAAAATACAATTCACTAATACAATTTACTAATACAATTCACTACAATTCCAACTACGTCATTCGGCTCGCGCGCTAGCCCGCTCTTTATGTTAAGAAATAATTGAGCTTATTGGTGGGCTGGTTATTTAGAGTCAACAATTAGCTAGCAGATTTCATTCCGCAATTAGAAGAAGATTTCTTTAGGGTTACCAATCTGATTCAGATTCGCATCGTATAGACTTACAATAATTTTTTTGTTTCAACGACTCAAATTCTATATGTATGATTAGGGGGTGTCAATGGTTCGGTTTGGCCTCTTATTTCATAAAATTTATACCATACCAATTTTTCGATTATTCCTTTAAGTATAACCAAAACTAGACTTTTAGAAACCGTACCAATCATATCGGTTTTCTCTTCGGTATCGATACGGTTCGGTTAGTTTTCGGTATTTTTTAAATGACATTTAAAAGTTACTAGTAAAAGCATAATGCAATAACATACGTACTTTTATAAGACTTAGCAAAACTCTCTAGACATTTTTACTATTTAAAGAGTGATGAATTAAGAAAACATGAAAAATTATTAGCGTATAGATCCATCAACTATTCTACAGCAGCGTAAAAGAAACTAAGCAAAGACAAAGAAATATAAATCACATGAATGGAAAGATATTAAACAAGTTGAGACTCAAGAACAAAGTCTATAGAGGATTAAATATTTAAAAATTTAAATTTAAATCATACGAAAGGAAATACATTCAATACATAGTAGTTTACTACTAATAATCGCTAGAATACCTTGTGTCTTACTAGTGAATATGCTGAAAATAATTTAATTTCAATAGGAGTAGTAAAATAGGTTTGGAAATTAGGATTTTGAGATTAATTACTTGTTGGCTTGTAACCGTTTTCATAATTTCGAGGCCCAAAAAAATTTAATGCTTTATTATATTTAAACTTAATATATAAATATATTTTTTCCATTTAAATTTATTCGGTACAGTTTGGTATTTTTTCGGTTTATTTTTTTAAAATAAAAACCTACCATAATTATTGGTACGGTTATAGATTTATATAAAAACCTAAGATTTTATTTTAAAAAAATCTAAAAATCGGTTCGATACAGTATATTTCGATCAGTTTAATCGTTTTTAAATATCTATTGACAACCTATGTATGATTAAGAATATATAATCTCTAACTATCTCATTACGTCACTTAGTGATATTAGGTAAGTATATTTAACATGTCCATAATTTTATTTATTGATTTACTCGCTTAAGACTACTCTAGGCCTAGGGAGTGTAATTTTAAGGAAAAAGAATAGAGTTTCTTAGCCAAACCAGCTTCTATGTTGTTAACCAAAAAAAAAAAAAAAACTTCTATGTTTCTTTTATTAATTACCTTTTCTCGAAAGAGTAATATTTCCTAAAAAGGGATAAGTTTAAAAGAAAAAAATTACTCAAATATATATATATATATATATATATATATATATATATATATATATATATATATATATATATATATATATATATATAAGCCACAATTCTATGTATCAATAAATTTCTATTGAAAAGTTTAAGGTCATATCGTAGTTATTGGATTCTTTTGTCATCTAACTTTATTCTTTAATTATACTTTGACTTGTACATGCTATAAACCAAGTGCTAGAGCCTATAAACTAGCTAGCTTAGCTGAAATAAGTACTCATTAAAAAAAAAAGACACTGATAAAAATAATAATTTCAACATGTTGATGAAATAGGAGACCTCTTCTATAAGATTATGGCTTTTAAATAATCACTATAATTTCTTTTTTCATTTCTACATTTTAAAAGGCAAAAGTATAGTCAAATGCGTGAAGTTAAAGTCTTCCCAAAGCAATCCAACTAAGCCTAATGATTCATTTATATGGTAACTCTCATTAGTTTTTTAGGTATAAAGTTAAATGTTAACATTTCACTAAATTGACAAAAAAGGATATTAATATAGTAATGATTTAAGAAGGAGTGCAAGATATTGTTGCCCTACAAATATTGTTTGATTTGCCACTCAAATTGTATCTTGTTTTGACTCCCTAAAAAACTGTATCTTGTCTTATTATGTTGTAATATTTTAACGAGTTTTGGACTAGTTGCTTAATTAATAATTCATTTAAATATAACTAGTAAATGAAACCACAAGAATTACTACTAGCCAATATTAAATGCTCAAATCAATGTAGTACTAAAATCTTAATTTTTTATGATCTCAATATGTCAACTTGCTTTTTCTTATCAACGCAAATTATTAGTAAAATATTGTTTGTTTTATTGATCATCAATCAGATTGTTGATAGTTTAACATTGCTTTTCTCATCTTAGTTTTCTTTTCCACAAGCAATGCCGTTACCGGGTTAGCGCTATAAGGGAAATTTTTAGATTAAAAGAAATCTTTATACCCATTTTTTTTATTTTCTATTATTAGTGGGTTCTCAGAAATAGAAATAATGCTCTCAAAGAAATAAAGAAGGGTGGAAAAGGGAAATTTATAACTACCATTTTAGGGGGTGTAAATTAGATTTCAGGAAATCTAGGGTGTAATAAAGAGGACATATCTGTCGTTTTCAAGCAATTAAAAGGGTCATTTTCGACCACTTGAGAAAAATGAAAGTTAAGGCATAAAAATAGCCAAACATCTTCATTGGATACAGTACACAAAAGCCACTCCCACATGAGTGCAGATTGATTTTTCTATGGGAAAAAGTGAGGATGTAGATGTGGTGCTTCTTTTTAAGCATTTATTTATTTACTTCCCCAATATTTATAGTTTCCAAAAATTAGGCCATAAACTATATAGTATTTTTTTAATTATGTTCACTGAAATATTTTTTTTAATGGTTATAAAAAAAAATTATTTACCAAAAATAAATAAATAATGTTCACTGAAAAACAAAGGAACAAGCTCGACATGACAATTTTTCACTAATAGAATTAATAAAAGTGATTCTCATATGTATTTCTTTTTGGCTAACATCATATGTATTTTTCACTTTCTGCTACTATAAGTGATTGACAAATTTTTAAAGGAATCTTGACACAATAATAAATATTGTCTGTAATACAATATTTGCAGTCAATATAGGTCACTGGTAAAGTTGTGTTGGAGCAGAGATAAAATTATTCCGTGTTGATTACGGATTTGAGCGGTGAAAAATAATCACTAATATTTGTATTAAAGTTGGTTGTCTATATCAATACCCTTGAGGCACGACACTTCTTGAAACACTGGATGAACGCAAAATACCTTGTACACAGTACTGCTATCGATCCAATATAGTCCAACTAGGGTGTTCATGGTTCGGTTTGGGTCGATTTTTCCCTAAAAAGAAACCAAACCAATTAAGTCGATTTTTCAAATATTGGAACCAAACCAAACCAATTAAGTCGGTTTTTTATCGATTCGATTTTTGTCGCTTTGTCGATTTTTCGGTTATTTATCTGTTTTTTCTTAAATATGAGACATACACTGCCAAACGCATATTTCGGCGACTACATTTTCAACATAACACTATCAAACTAATTGCTCTTTGAGAAATTTATCATTTAACAAGATATATTGATGATAATTGACTCAGTTTGCTATCAATAATTTAAGTACTCAATTAAAAATCGATTATTTTTAACATGAAATAAATTCTTGTACTTAGCAAAAGAAAACTAACGATCAAACTAGAAGGCAAAGAACTAGACTAAAAATACAAATGACTAATATGTACCATAAAATTTCAAAAACTATATATATATATATATATATATAGGTGTAATAATAAATTTATATAGCTACTTTTATAGTCGGTTTAGTTCGGGTTTTTTCGATTATTTTTTTTATTAAAACCAAAACCAAATCATATTGATCATTTTTAAAATTTAAAACCAAAACCAAAACCAAAACCAAACCAAAACTTAAAAAGTATCGATTTTTTAGTCTGTTTAATTCGATTTTCGGTTTGGTTCGATTTTTCGGATTTTTATAAACACCCCCGAGTCCAACCCTTAGTATTAGCTTAGTGCATTTTGACATATCTTGAAATTTTTGTCATGACTATGATACTTCAATGTTCTCATTTGTATGATTGATCTAGACCTAATTATAACAATTGGACCACACCACAAAAAAACAGCAGTATAGAGAAATGATGAAAAATGAGTAGCTCCTTATTGTGGATGCGTAACATCCAGGAAATGTTCAAAAAGGAATTACAAACCCATCATTAATTATTTTTTGATTACTTTTGGATTTTCCATATTTGGACAATTTTTATCTTCGTAGCCACTGGTTGATATTAAACCTTGTTTAGAAAATTTTAATGACTATTATTACCAAGCTTAGTTGCTTACATATTCAGGTGTGCAAACGTAATCTAGCTATAAATCATGTTTCAAGATTTGGTTATAAATCAAGAGTAATTTTTAGGATAATAAAAGGGAAAAAGCAAAAGCATGTAGAAAAAAATCCTTGGGACTTTTGCCAATTCTTTAATTTCTGTAACTAGTAATGTTCATAAAGTTTGAAACTACTGTGCTCCAACCAAGGGTATATTTAAATCATACTCGAGTAATAAGGGTTCATTTTGGATCTTTATTCTCGAAAAAATTGAACAAGTGGAATCCATTCATTTTTGCCTGGTGTATCCTAAATGGAAGGCAAATATGACATAATTTGTTAATAACAAGAATATAAATGGAAGCCCACAAGGGTGAGTGGTTTTTTCACGGCAGTCTAATAAGCCAGAGTTCGTCGAACTGGACTTGTCTAGTGCTGTTTAGGTTTCTTGTGTGATTTGTGATCTATTACACAGTAAATAAATTATTCAGTGCGCACCCGAAAAAAAGCGATTACTTGTTTTCTAGAGAAATTTTCTTTTTAAAAAAAAGAATATAAATGAACTTAGATGACAATATCGAGTAATTTCAAATAGTACAGGAGTAAACTTGAGCCTGTTCCTAACATTTAAATGTGTTGACCATTATACATAAATTCAATTATTCTTTTCGGGAAATGTGGCGAATAGCCTCATAGGTAGAGAGTCCTATTCTGGCCAGATCCATTAAATACAGAATTGCAGAGTGTTGTGTTTGCAAAGATGGCCATTGTATTCAGTTGTACTATTATTATCTGACTTTTACCTTCATTCTCTGCACAGAAAAAAGTTTACCCCGGACGCTCCTCATCACCTTTTTCTTTCTTTAACCTTCTAATTACTGTGTATTTCCCCACAAGTACTAGGTACAGTGATTCACCTTTTATGGTAACTTTTTCAGTAATAAATCAATTAAAAAAAGAAAAGGGATAAAACGCCAGAGAAATGACTTATAGCCTAAGCCTGTTAGGCCAGGCTTTGGTTAAACTTTTAGATGAAAAAATATTTTTAAGTAAAAGCAAAAAAAAAAAAAAAAAAAAAGTAACTTCTCCTCAAAAATATTTTTTTTGAAAAATAATTTTAAGAAAAATGCATTTCAAATATTTTTTAAATACTTAACCGAACACTAATTATTGCTAAAAAATATTTTTAAAATTAATTATTCAAATACATACTGGTTCTCATCAAAAAATAAATTTTTAAAAAGCATTTTGAGAAAAGTATTTCTCAAAATAAGTTTATTTGAAAAGTTTGGCAAAATATGCTATTGCTTTTATCGACCTTCGCTTTTTTTTTAGAAATTTTTGGTCCTTTTTAAAAAATCTGTTGAGTATTCGAAACCTATTAACTCCATTAATTTGGATTTGCACCACAAAATTCTCAAATGAGAGATTATAGCACTCCCTGTGAAGGATTACTTCACTTTAATGACTCGAATGATTAAGAATAGAGGAATTTCTACCGTTCTATCCCAATCTTTCGGTGGTTTAATTAGAATTTTACTTAATTAATTAAAAGAAGGAAGAGATGAGTGAGTTGTTTTTGATAGCTTTAAGCCTTTCACTTACTTGAAGCAATCATAAGTTGCACGTATTGCCATTCACTTTAAGTTGGATTGCCATTCTAGCTACTTCTCTCGTTTTATTTTATTATTATTTCATTTAAAGATAATTTAATTTATATTGTGTTAATAGAAGAAAATACTAAATTAATGGTTAATAAAAAATCATTGTATAAAAGCTTATAATTACAGCATGTAAATCTATTCGAATAGATGAAATTTGCGAAAATTGTATATATAGAATAATAAGTAGTACTAATAAACTGATGTCAAATATTTTGATATATTTCAAATAAAAGAGTATCTTATAAATTGAAATAAAAGAAGTAACAAATAACAGATTGTCTAATACACGACCAAGAGATTACAATTCGAATTAACAAATAACATGTTGTCTAATACACGGCCAAGAGATTACAATTCGAATTATGCTATTGCGAGTTCAAATTTTTACGACCAAAAGTCCATTTTTCCAAATTAAACCTTTATTTTTCTCTTACTAATAATGTAAAATAAACCTTAATAACAAGAAAATGAAATATATCAGAATAAATGTGACGGAGTGACCAAAGCCTAAAGCTGGACATGCAATTCAATTACAATAACTGATATCTACGTAATACCAGCCAATTTTCATCAATTCAGTAAGTAATTCTATATATTAAAACCAAGAACTAAATATTTCTATTTATAAATTCTTCCAACAATATAAAGATTTTGCTTTTAGGGAAAAAAGAAGAAGAATGGTTATATGCAGGTGCATGACAACAGAAAAATTTCCCAAAATTTGGGCAACAAATAAAATCAAATAATGAATCACCACCGTCACTTAGCAGGTCTGTTGCGACAACATGGTACGGTTGTTATGCGACCAATTAACCTAGTGGAGCCTCCACAATTTAATGTTACACAAGCCAAGACAAACCTGTTTGTCGTATCATGCCACAATTTTAGTGGGCGTTTGGACATAAGAAATGTAAAATTTTCGAAAAAAAGTGAAAAACAAATTTAAAATAAAAATTAAAGTTGTGTTTGGATATGAATATAATTTTGGGTTGTTTTTGAATTTTTGTCAGTAATCTGAGTGATTGTTTTTTAAAAAATAGCTTTTTGAAATTTTTCAAATTTTCGAAATTTTCTAAAATTTATCTTCAAAGTGAAAATTAAAAATTTTATGGCCAAACATTGATTTCGAAAAAAGTGAAAAACTTCTTGGCCATCGAACTTTAGGCTTTAGAAGTGTCGATTTTTTTTTTGCTTTGTTATTTTTGTTGTTGTTAATGTTCTTGTCCTTATTATTTCAATACCGCTTCTTCACCATCATTTTTCTTTTTTAATGCTGAAAATTATTTTTTCTTGAGTTGATTGTCTATCAGAAATAATCTCTCTACCTCCATAAGGTAGAGGTAAGATCTGCGTACACATTGCCCTCTCCCCTCTCCTCTCCCTATGCTATAAGAATATATTGGGTATATTGTTATATATTGTTGTTGAACTTTAGATTTTAGCACCAAAATTCATTATATGATTATATCTTTAGAATTATAAGTTCAAGATACTATCGCTTTCTTTAGTAATTTCATATATATAGTATGCTTTGCACCGAAATAAGGTTCCGATAAAAAGGATATTTGGGAGTTACTGAATTTAATTTAGTTTTTTGTCTTTATGGATAGTACTACACGAGTATATTATTGTTGTTGTCGTCGTCGAATGTGGGATAGTACTTCACAGAAGTGAGGTGACCACCAAATACGCATTCGGTGAGGCAAATTTGTTTCTTCCATTTTCTTAATTCTTATTTTTGCTGTGTGATATTGTATTTTAGGATTATTCATATCACCACAAAATTGAACGCAGGCTATTTTAGGATTGCAAATTCGTATTTCTCAATTGGGAACACGTGTCCGAGGAAAGCGACCAGCTTCCTCATAAGCAGTGTTTGAAAGCTTTTAATAAGCCAAACAGACCCTTGTCGGCATCCGTCGGTAGAGTAAAACTTAAGAAAACCATATTTCCCTGTTGCAAGGGAAAAATTGAAACTCATGACCACTATTTTGGTTCTCTTAAGGATATTTCGTAAATCCCACAAAGAAGGATTCTCAGGTTACTATTGAATGCCAACGTAAGAAACATTGTATTATATTTTAATTTAAATGACATATTTTTTTTATCAGTTTGTTTAAAAAAGAATGACATATTGTTACAATTAAAAAATAATTCAACGTTAAATTATTTATTTTAATCATTTTATCCTTAGTGAGAAACTTTTATAACCGCACAAATGTCATGACCCCACAAAAATTTTACCCCTTAAGCTTTTAATTAAGACCCCAAGTTTCAAATTTTTTTTTTCTTAAACTCCATGCCGAATCAAGCTAGCTCATCTAAATTGAAACGGAAAAAGTATTATTTTAAGAGACGCTTTTGTCAAGGCGAGTTGCAACCTATAATCCAAACTAGAAGACGAGTTCTTGAATTAGATCCACCTTGTTGGAACGCAACCCTTTGTCCCGGTCATTAGACTTTTGTAATGCCCAATACTATGTTTTTCTATTTATTCAAATTCAATTATGAAATATTATCCAAAAGAAATAGAACGTATAATGTCAAAAATATATTTTTAATGTATTATAGTAATTGTTGAATTTTTTTGACTTTTTCGTGCCTTCACTTTTATATATTTTAAATTTTTTTTAATGAAAATCCAGAATACGTCATTGGCTACGTTGTTATATGTACTTTGCATGAGTGCTCTATATCCCAAATGTCTAGGAATTATATTAGATGTAGCTACTACTAGGGTTACTATTTTCGATATTCCTCAATTCATTAGCCTTAAAATCGATGCATGGCTTCGGTTCATTGTCCTTAACTTAGGAAATTTCGGATTTAAAGATCAGAGTTGTTGAGACTTGAGATACTCCATATAACGAAACTAGGTTCTTGTAAGTTTGGTAAAAACTGTAGTTTAAAGAATTAATAGCTTTAGTACACATGACCTGCATCCCACGTGGAAAAAAATTCAATTAACGCTTTATGTGGACATGCCATCTGCTTCATTTAAAGCCTTTTAATTTGCACTCGCCCACTAATTAAATTCAGTGGTATATACTCTTGTTTTCTTCATTTTGCACCTCCGAGAATTTGAATTTTGATTGGTTAATCTTTTCTAACTTGTTAGACATTTTTACATATGTACAAAATGATGTCGTTATTGTGATTGATGTTATAGTCTATTCGTGCAAACTCCACCAAAGGCGGATTAAATATTTTTGTTTAAGAATTCTTAGATTCTAGAAAAGACAGTTTACTGAATTCTAAATAAATAATTTATGTATATTTAGTGAATTTCTTAATAGAAATACAAAGTTTTAATCGAAATTCTGCCAAACTCATTGTATTGGTGGAAAAAAGACATGACACGTGGACAATCAATAAACTGACGGAGCATGGTATGTGGAACATCGATGTAAGGACAAGTGGCGTTCTTAATTAGACGAGTTAAAGAATGCGGAAACGGCACGGGAGAAACAACCGCGGGTTACAATAAGGAAAAAACTGGACCTGACAGCTGTAAAAGGAGAAACATGAACAAAATGAATAAAGAATGTGAAGAATGGAAGATACACAAACCTGTCATAAATAAGGAAGGGAAATCGGTGCAGTTACAAGGAATCTTTAATCATAAATGTTTCCGCTACGGCTGTATGACGAGCGCAAAATACACACTTAAATTATGTTCGCTAGTCAAAGATAGTATAGTATAATATCGTGTCCACAAAGATATTATTGTAGTTTGTACTATAGTTCTATGCAGGAGGATCAACAATTGAGATTTATGTGGTTAATACTAAAATTTATTAAGAATCTAGAGCTAATTGACTAATGACAATCGAAGCAAGGCCTAAGCAAAGGAAGATATCAATGGGAGAAAATGAGGTTTTGATAGGATAGGTGCAAGATAATTGTCTTAGATTTAACTCTAGATAATTCACTTCTAATGTTCAAGTGAGTCTCTAGAATTCATTTAATTATTAGTACAATTGTTTAGCAGAAATTCCTCTCTCGATTAAGTCTCAACCTCTCAATATGAACCAATTTAAGCACTGTGAAGATATGCAAGAATTCGTAGTGGATCGGTCTTTAGGAAAACCTCTTTTGATTATTCTCCTAACTAGGTTTAATCAATGATTCAACTGACCTTTTTCGATTACTTAGAAGAATCTATGAACTCAACCAACAATATAATGCAAAGATATCACAAGTTATGCCTCTTTCGATTACAAGAACAAGTGAATATATATGCATTAATTAAATCTTCTAAAAAATGATTCAACTACATAAAAATAGAGTTATAATCCACAAACAATCATCAATATACCAAATCCATCAAAACCCAAAAGGATCTACTCCATAGACATGGAGAAGTTCTTCACAGATGTAATTAAAGTATAGGAAAATATAGATTCAATCCAAACCCGGATCTTGAGTGAGGAAGGAATGATGAAATTCTTGTGCTTGTGTTCTTCTAACTCCTCCTTAGTCTCCTTAGGTCGAAAATATGTCAAAAGTCCCAAAAATGGTATTTTCCTGTGTATTTAAGCCATCCCCCAAAAATCTCCGGACAAATTTACCCTTTTTAGTGGAATTGGGAAGTCACTCTAATATTTTTGAGCTACCGCGTCGCACGCCGCGCCACGGTATGCGGCGCGCTTGTGGAAATTTTCAGAACACTTCGTAAAATAATTTCTGGGCAAAATTTGCATGTCCGCCCCATGCAGTGCGGCTGTGCATTTTTCTCAGAGTGAGTTCGCTTCTCCAATTTTTGACATCTGGACTTGGTCCTCGACCCTCGAACGCGATCCCGGTTTAATCCCTTAGGCTTCTACTCAGACTTCAAAACTCTAAATAGCTCAAATTTGCTCCGCAATATCTTAATAACTCGGAATCACTCCTACATGGCATAAAACACACAATAAGTGTAAAACACCACCAATTAAAGCTCAATACAAGTAAAGTGCAGTGAATTAGAGTACAATAAGCGACTAAACACGAGATTATAGCCTACCATCAACACACCCCCACACTTAAACCATTGCTCATCCTCGAGCAATCAAACTATACTTCACATAGACACGACATTTTTGAACAACTCTCCCAACTCATCGTAACAAGAATAACCAAACAGATTAAGCACAATACCGTAACATCCTTGCCTCAAGGGTTGTCTCAACAGCATCACACATTTTTCACAATCTGTTTACTTACTCTAATGTAGAGGTCAAAGACTATACATTTCCTTCGTGAATCAAGTGCCCTCACACAACAATAGAGAGTAGTTCCAAAAATAATAAGGTTTAAGAAAAATTAGGAACTCAAGATAGAAAGAAATCACTCACTCTCAGAAATAATATTCATGTGCTACAAAAGATGTACCATAAGCTTGCCCGTAATATATTACTCTACTAATTGAGCTCATTCAGTCAAGGATCGAGTAGGATTTTATTTGGCTGTAATGTAGGCTGCGGGATGGGTAGGATACATTTGGATATATTAACTACACCTCCCTAAGCACTTTAATACATACAATTAACTGTTCAAAATTCCACACTTTTGTCAAACCATAACTCCACTCTTACATCAATATATGTTAACTCCCGACTTCTTTAAGCACAAATATATCAAAAGTTACCACTATCAAAGAATATTTGCACAACAATGCGACTATATATATATATATATATATATATATATATATATATATATATATATATATATATATATATATATATATATAAATTTTTCAATTCAAGTGGCTCTTATCTTTTCTTCAAAACAATGCACATTTCTCCTCATTTCATTAGTTTCACTCAAAAGCCAAACCAACACCCCGCACTTTAACTTTGACCAAGTTCATAACAATTTAAATTGCTCGCGAGAGGTAAAATGGGTAAGGCTTGTAATGTGGTTGCCAAAGAAACAAGATTACAGGCTCAAAAGGGTTAACTAAGATACATAACAATTAGGTGGGTACAACATATAACTGGATCAACAAAGAAACGCCTATATCACTTTCAAGACTGAATAAACTACTATTTATCTTTGCAAAGACACAGGGCAAGTTCTAGACATCAAATGCAATGAACATAATTCACAAAATCTCACACACACATGGCACAAAACTCAGTTAGGATCGGACTTATCAAGACACTCTAATCAAAGTAGTTAAGCAAATTTAAGATCATATAATTTAAGGTGCTTATACAAGAGTCAAAAATTGAGCCTAAACGTCACAACTAAAACACTTACTATTCTCAAGGCATAATACAGTCAAGAGATATTGCATTTATTTCAAATCACCGCACAAGGTTTCCTACTCCTAAAAAATAAAAACTAACTACACCTGGTTCAAATAATAACAACAACAACAATAACAACCCAGTAAAATTCCATTAATGGGGTATGGGGATGATAGTGTGTACGCAGACCTTACCCCTACCCCGAAGGAATAGAGAGATTGTTTCCGAAAGACCCTCGGCTCAAAAAATAAAAAGACAAAAGGACAAAAAGGAGACAATATTAGTATCACAACAGCAAACCTGGTTCAAATAAAACCCTTAAAAAAGAATCGCGGCACAAAGAAAAAACAAGGGGAATTATTACACTACCTAAGAAAATTATTATTATTTTTAAAAAAATCAATCAAAAGACATAAAAACAAATGCAAATTTACATATTTACAGAATTACATATTTACATCCCCACCCACACTTTAAATTGTGGCATGTCCACATGGCACACAAATAAAAAACAAGAGGTAAATAAAACTCCCCTGGACTTTTTCTGTTTTCTAGAACTTGTGAACTCCACCCCTAATTCTGAATGCATTTTTCGCTTTCACTCCTCGAGATTCTTTATGGAGCTCATCAGGCCAAAGTCCTTTAAGGGTATTTGCAAGACCCGCTCTTTTCTTTCTTTCCTGGCCTCATTTTGAGCGGTGGATTGTTCTTGTAGGATCATCCTCAACTTATTTATGCATTCATTCACAAGAGCAATCCCTGCATATTCCTGTAAATCCCGAAAAATAAAATCCACATGATCAAGGTTAGAATAAGAAAATAAAGAAGAAAGGTCATGTGAGTACTCCTCTGGTAAGTCCAAGACCATTTGTTTCTCATTCTCTTCTACTAAAAATTATAATTGTGGATAGGTGGATAGGGGTTTGAACTTTTCTTGTATTGCTTCATAATCAACCAAAGCCTCATTTTCAATCATTTCAGTTGAAACAGAGTCCTCTTGCAGAGTGAAAAACTCTCTTTGTATATGTTCGTCATCTCGGGTAGGCTTATTTTCACACGGTATCTCTTTCATATATTCACCATCACAATGCCACGAGCTAAGTCTATTTACTAATTGATTCACTTGCATTGTTAGGTTGTTAGTGGCTTCATCATCTTGTATAAATTTCTCTTCCACCTTATTTATGAACTTATGCATAAGCTCTTCTAAACTAACATTTTCCTCTTGAGGTGGTTGTCTCACTTCGCTTTCATTCCAGTCATAATAAGGGTATTCATTCCAACCAGAGTCAGAATTGTACCCATATGAATCCTCATACCTGTATGGACTAGAGACAAAGTGAGATTGTTCAAAAGATAAATCATAGGAAGAAACCTACCTGCTTGACAATCAACCCACAGATGATTTCCACCGCATTTAAAACACGTAGCATACCGCTAATAATATTCAGCTGCTAACTCTTCAACCATTTTCTTAGGTTGGTTGTATTCCATCTTTACATCATTTAGAGTTCAATAACAAGAATATGCTCTTCAAGATTTCTGCAACAAAAAAAAAATCTTGAAGAGAAGTTAACCAAACAAACTAAAAATAAAAGAAAAAAATTAAAAGCTAATTCCTGAATTAGTACTACAAACTACTTCAAACACTATTGATATCCAATCTCCGAAAACGGTGCCAAAATTTGACGAGCGCAGAACATACACTTAAATTGTGCTCGCTAGTCAAAGATAATATAATATAATATTGTATCCACAGGGATTGGAGTTGAACATTATTTTCGTAGTTTGTAGCTAGAGTGCTATCCAGGAGGATCAACAGTTGAGATTTATGTGGTTAATACTAAAATTTATTAAGAATCTAGAGCTAATTAACTAATGATAATCGAAGCAAGGCCTAAGCAAAGGAAGATATCAATGGGAGAAAATGGAATTTTTATAGGATAGGTGCAAGATAATTGTTTGGGATCTAATTCTAGATAATTCACTTCTAATGTTCAAGTGAGTCTCTCGAATTTACTTAATTATCAGTACAATTGTTTAGTAGAAACTTTTCTCTCGATTAAGTCTCAACATCTCAATATGAACCAATTTAAGCACTGTGAAGAATATGCAAGAATTCGTAGTGGATCGGTCTTTAGGAAAACCTCTTTTGATTATTCTCCTAATTAGGTTTAATCAATAATTCAACTAGCCTCTTTCGATTACTTAGAAGAATATGTAAACTCAACCAACAATATAATGCAAAGATATCACAAGTTATGTGTCTTTCGATTACAAGAACAAGTGAATATAGATGCAATAATTAAATCTTCCAAAAACGATTCAACTATATAAAAATAGAGTTATAATCCACAAACAATCATCAATACACCAAATTCATCAAAGCCCCCTAAAGAATCTACTTCATAGACATGGAGAAGTTCTTCACAAATGTAGTTAAAGTATAGGAAAACATAGATTCAATTCAAACCCGGATCTTGAGTGAGGAAGGAATGATGAACTTCTTGTGCTTGTGTTCTTCCAACTCCTCCTTAGCCTCTTTGGCCTCCTTAGGTCGAAAATCTGTCAAAAGTCCCGAAAATGGTATTTTCCTGTGTATTTAAGCCATCCCCCAATAATCCCCGGACAAAATTACCCTTTGGGCTACTGCGCCGCACGCCGCGCCGCGGAATGCGATGCGTTTGTGGAAATTTCCAGAACACTTCGCAAAATAATTTCTGGGCATAATTTGCACTGCCGCGGCACCCCATGCGGTGCGACTGTGCATTTTTCTCAGAGTGAGTTCGCTTCTCCAATTTTTGACATCCGAAATTAGTCCTCGACCCCCTAACATGATCCCAATTTAATCCCCTAGGCTTCTACTCAGACATCAAAGCTCCAAATAGTTCGAATTAGCTCTGCATCATCTAAATAACTCGGAATCACTCCTCCACGACATAAAATATACAATAAGTGCAAAACACTACCAATTAAAGCTCAATACAAGTTAAGAGTAGTGAATTAGAGTGCAATAAGCGACTAAAATATGAGATTATAGCCTACCATCACTATACATGGTAATGGGCAATCAAGACAATTAATATCATTAGTAAGCCCAAATTAAGTAAGGGAACAGTTATAATTGTATATCTGCTATATAAGGACTGAAATGTCATTTGTAATGGCAAGAAACAATTATTATTGAAATTTATACGATTATTCTTTGCTTTACTCTCAAAGTTTTAAGCAGTAATTTTGGGAGTGATTATCAGTTCATTTCTTATTTTCTTTGTCACTTATTTTCATTCATTGATCTATTCTTTCAAATTGTTTGGAAAGTGAAGTAAATCCTGGTTATCAGTAGCCCGATTTTTTCTAGATATTGACTTTGACCGAGAAATCTATTTTTGGGTTAAACTAATTGGTTACGTTACCGGGAATCTGATAATCTGTTCACTTTCCAATCTTTAACAATCAAATATGTCAACCACTAGTTGAACCAACAAAGTGCAACTCCACACCACACACCTACATGATCCACTCAACAATGTCGTGGAAGTTTGCCTGAGAAATCCACTTC
The DNA here is from genome assembly GCF_000390325.3 of Nicotiana tomentosiformis. Taxonomy (NCBI): domain Eukaryota; kingdom Viridiplantae; phylum Streptophyta; class Magnoliopsida; order Solanales; family Solanaceae; genus Nicotiana; species Nicotiana tomentosiformis. Next base: position 130,164,358 of record NC_090815.1, on the reverse strand, counting down.
ACGTGCTGATGATCAGCAGGGGAACGACCAAAACATGGAGCAAGACGCTCTAAAGCAATTGATTGCAGAACACGCGAACAATGCATTACAAGCTTTTGTTAGAGGATTACCCAATGCAGCGCAAACTCCTCCACCAGTTAACACAACAACTTTGGAGAACCAGCGTTCAGAGCTTGATAATTCTGGAAGTGGAGAAAATCCTAATGAATCTCGTGATGGTGGGTCAGGTACTCCAAATAATTCTAATTTACAAAGTTTAGTGCTAACTTTGTAGAAACAGTAGAAGGACAAAACGATCATATATAGCAGATACCAGGCGTACCACCTATAATCAAAGGGGTGGATATTGAAAAGTATTTACAACAACCCTGGAAGCCAAGTGCGACACCTTTACCAATTCCCAAAAAGTTTAAAATGCCTAATATTCCCAAATATAATGGAACAACTGACCCTCGAGATCACGTAACTGCGTTCATTACTGGCGTGGAAGGCAATGACTTAACCAAACAGGAAATCGAATCAGCTTTGGTTAAAAAGTTTGGTGAAACATTCACAAAGGGAGCGTTAACGTGGTATTCTCTTTTACCCAAAAATTCCATTGATTATTTTGCTGAGCTTGCAGATTCATTTATAAAAGAACATTATGGGGCTAAAAAAGTTAAAAAGGGGATGGAAGACATCTTTAATGTTAAACAAGGGAGTACAGAATTGCTCAGGGAATTCGTAGATATATTCCAGCGGGAGAGGATGATGTTACCTGGAGTACCTGATAACTGGGCGGCTATGGAGGAGGCTAAAAGAAAGTTCGCGATAATTTCCAGTAACAACTTGGAACGATGTGTACAACAGGTACAATACAAAGTTGCGGATAGAAGAAGATACGGTTGCACAACCAAGGCCCGATGAAAGGCCAGGATGAAGACGTTCAAAATCAGAAAGAATGTCCGATAAAAATAGGTATGAGCCATACATGGGACCTACAGGGCGAGAGTCTCGATCTAAACATGAGAGTGCACGATTCGATTCAAGACCAAGACAAAAAGACACAATTTCTTCATCCAGGTTCAAAAAGGAACGAGATGCCCGAAGCAATGATTCCAATACGCAAGCAAGAATAGGAGATTACAACTTTAACATCAGTACCTCCGAGTTCGTGGTTGTTTTAAGAGGTATGGGGGATAAAGTGTGATAGCCTAAATAAATGAGATCAGATCCAAGCAAAAGAAATCCATATTTCTAGTGCGAGTTTCATAATGATCATGGCCATAGAACAACAGATTGCAGGCTTCTGGAAGGAGAGGTCGAGCATTTGTTGAAGCAGGGTTATCTTACCGATTTGTTCAGTAAGAAAGGAAGACAATCATACATGAAGAACATACAAGAGCCCCTAAAATATCCATCACCAAAAAGAACAGTCAACGTAATAATTGGGGGAGATGAGGTCAATGGAGTAACATATACAACCGCAAAAAAGGTATCAAAAGTCACGGTCACTCACGGAAAGCGAGTTCGCCAGGTCTTGGATGGCCACAATATAACATTCGAAGATGAGGATGCGTACGACTTGATGATTCCTCACAGCGATGCACTGGTAATATCTTTACTTGTACATGATACTAACGTAAAATGAGTTTTGATTGATCCAGGTAGCTCAGTGAACATCATTTTACTGGGGGTGGTGAATGAAATACAAGCTAATAATAAGGTCATACCAAAAGCGCGGTCCTTTTCCGGGTTTGATAATTCAAGCGTTATTACAAAATAGGAAGTTGTACTAACCACATTTGCAGAAGGGGTCACCAAGGATATGGAGTTCCAGGTGATAGACGAGGACATGGCCTATAATATAATTCTGGGAAGACCGTGGATTCATGATATGGACATTGTCCCTTCCACATTGCATCAAGTTATCAAATTTGCTTCACAATGGGGAATCTGTCAAATATGTGGAGATCAACAAGCTTCAAGAAGTATCAACTTAGTAGTGATCGTAAGCACAGTAGCCAATGATGCAGACGCGAAATAGAAATTATAGAATTTGGGTGAGGACACTGTTGCGAAAACCTCAACTGATGACACGCAAGGACATACTGATGTTGATTTGAGACCCGATGTTATTCAAGAGCCAGAAAAAAATAAAAATATTAAAACAACTATCGAGGAGCTCGAAGATATCATATTATTTGTCGACTGGCCAGACAGAAAAGTTTACATCGGAGCAAATTTAAGCCTAGAAATGAAAGGTAAGTTAATTGAACTTTTACGAGCTAACACATATTGCTTTACTTGGTCGCACTCAGATATGATAAGTATACCACTGGAGGTGATGACTCATAAGCTGAATGATGATCCTTCACACCTACCTATTAAGTAGAAGAAAAGGAAGCAGGGGTCCTTAAAAAATCAAGTGATCTAGGATGAGCAGGGGTCCTTAAAAAATCAAGTGATCTAGGATGAGGTACAAAAGCTTTTAAAAATTGGTTTAATACGAGAGGTAAAGTCTCCTGACTGGTTAGTTAATACCGTTGTGGTTCCAAAAAGAATAGAAAATGGCGAGTTTGCGTAGACTATACTGATTTAAATAAGGCTTGTCCTAAAGATTTATTTCCTTTACCACATATAGATCAATTAATTGATTCTACTGCAGGACGTATATTCAGGTTATAACCAAATAAAAATGAACCCTCTAGATGAAGAAAAAACTTCATTGATCACAAACATGGGGACTTATTGTTACAAAATCATGTCATTTGGCTTGAAAAATGGTGGAGCTACATATCAAAGATTGGTGACTAAAATGTTTCAAGCACATCTAGGAAAAACTATGGAAGTTCTACATAGACGATATGTTGGTCAAGTCGACAAAAGCAGGGGATCATTTTCAACACTTGTCAGACATATTTGAGATTCTCCGCAAGTACAACATGAAGTTAAACCTGGAAAAATATGCTTTTGGCGTGGCGTCAAGTAAGTTTTTGGGTTTTCTTATTTCTAATAGAGGTATTAAAGTAATTACCACATAAATCAAAGTTATTGAGGAGATACTAGATATACTCACGAGTAAAAAATAAGTGCAGATATTAACATGCAGGAAGCAGCTCCGGGGAGGTTTATATCAAAGTCGTCAGAAAAAGTTTTAAATTCTTTTCAGTGTTGAAGAAGTAAAATCAGTTTGAATGGACTGACGGGTGCCATCAAGCTCTCAAGGACCTAAAGTCGTATCTATCAAACCCGCCTCTGTTGGCCAAACCAAAAAGCGGTGAAAGATTGCTCATCTACCTTACTGTGTCAGAAGTAGCGGTAAGTACAGTGTTAGTACAAGAAGATAAAGGTAAACAATCCCAAATTTATTATGTTAGTAAGTCTTTACTAGATGCTGAGACACGGTATCGGCACCTAGAAAAGCTCGCGTTAGCGTTAATTATGGCATCTAGGAAGTTACGACCTTACTTTCAATGTCATCCTATTTCTGTTATAACTGCTTTCCCTTAAGAAACATACTGCATAAACAAGAATTATCAGGTAGACTAGCTATATAGGCAATAGAACGCAGTGACGATGATATCATATATTAGCCTAGAACTGCAATAAAATCGCAGGTGTTAGTAGATTTTGTAGTGAAATTTAGTACGAATTTAGTTCCTGAGGTAGAGAAAGAACTACCGGTGTTTACTGGAGCTAGTCCGGGAACTTGGACTCTGTTTACTGACGGTTCCTCAAATGTTAAAGGAGCAGGTTTAGTAATTATTCTAATTCCGCCCTCACGTGAAGTCATAAGACAAGCAATAAAATATTATCTACCAATGAGGCAGAGTATGAAGTTGTGATTGCAGGCTTGGAATTGGCACGAGAACTTAGTGTCGAATAAATTGTGATCAAAAGTGACTCGCAGCTGGTGGTTAATCAAATGCAGGGGACTTACATGGCAAGAGAGACGCAAATGCAGCAATACTTGGAAAAGGTACGAGAATTACTTAGACAATTTCAGACATGGAAAGTCGTACAAATACCTAGGGAGGAAAATGCAGAAGCAGACGTATTGGCAAATCTCGCGTCTGTCACGTATGTAACAAATGCAGTAAATGCCATTGTGATACATTTGTTTTATTTGGCACTCGATCAAACCAAGAGTGAGGTAAATTTTAATAATTTAACTTGGGATTGGAGAAACGAATTTGTGAACTTTTTACAGTATAGTATCATGCCTGAAGATAAGAAGAAGTCACAATTACTATGGCAGAAAACTGCTTGGTACTGCTTAATTAGTGGAAATTTATATCGTAAAATGTGTAGCAGACCTTTAGCACGGTGCCTCGGTCCATCACAAACAGAGTATGTAATGAGAGAAGTACATGAGGGGCATTGCGGTAATCACAACAAGGGAAGATCGTTGGTGAAAATATTAATAAGAGCAGGATATTACTAGCCAAAAATGAAAGAAGAAGAAGAAAGCTTTGTAGTTAGGTGCGATAAATGTCAACGATATACCAATAACATACACCGACCGGCAGAGCTGTTGCATTCAGTTATTTTCACCATGGCCCTTCATGAAATGGGGCATGGTCATTGTAGGGTCGTTGCCTCAAGCTAAAGGAAAGGTACAGTTTCTGTTAGTTTTAACAGATTATTTTTCAAAATGGGTAGAAGCAGGTGATTTCAAACAATTGCGGGAAAAGAAGTCAGAGATTTCATTTAGCGAAATATTATATGTCGATTTGGAGTTCCAAAGGAAATTGTAAGTGATAATGGCCTACAGTTCATAGGCGCGAAAATCATAAAATCCTTCCAAAGTTTGCAAATCTAATGAATTACATCCGCACCTTACCACCCTGCGGCCAACGGACAAGATGAATCAATAAATAAAGTTATTATCAATAACTTAATGAAGAGATTGGAAGAATCAAAAGGCAAATGGCCAGAAATATTACCATGGGTGTTATGGGCTTACCGAATAACCACAAAAACTAGTACGTGAGAGACTCCGTTTTCACTTATATACAATGTAGAAGCTTTGATTCCGGTGGAGATACGTGTACTACGTACGAGGTACACGCATGCCACTGAAGAGGCAAATAAGGAAGAGTTGCGAGTAAATTTGGATTTATTAGAAGAAAAGAGAGAAGCAACATTAATTCGAATGACAACTCAAAAATTGATGATTGAACGATATTATAGTAGGAAAGTTAATTTGAGGTAGTTCAAGATTGGGGACTTCGTCCTCAAAAAGGTGTTCCAGTCAACAAAAGCAGTGAATGCAGAAATATTAAGTCCAAATTGGGAAGACCCATATAGGGTTCGGGGCATCGCTGGAAAAGGAGCATACGAGTTGGAAACCATGGATGGCAAGGAATTACCGTCGATTTGGAATGCAATCCATTTGAAGAAGTATTACTTCTAAAATGAAGAAAAGAACCACGGTCAGTTATCATGCAAGTTTGATTTTATTTTATTCTTTTGAATTTTACTAATAATTTTAGATGATAGGCAAAAAGTCAGCTCGTACCAAATGATGATATTAAACCCAAAAGACACGCGGAATACTGAATTATTGCTGGTCTAGATTATAACTTTTCTGATGGGAAAAGGGTTATGCAGTCATCATCTAAGAAATTACCACCAAGTCTTGTTTGTCTTTTCCTTTTCAGGGAAAGGACCAAAAGAAAGGAGTGATCCAGTGCTCGAGATTTTATACTTCAAAGCTCCAACACTGGGGGAACTATGCATATAAAAGGAAGGAAAAAGAACCACTGGCATAGTTCAGCCTGAATCAAAACCTTGAAGAAACCCTTGAAAACTTTTCAAAGGAGTTTGAACTCGCAAAAAAGATGCAAGATATTCCCACGAGTTTCTAGGTTAAGGCCATGAATTTAGTCACGGGAGAATATACCCAAATTTGTAAACCTGCTACAATGAAAGCAGTTATGAATGTGTTGTATGAACAATTATTAAAATGATGTACAAAATTTATTGATTTGAAAGTTCAACACATAAAAATTCCTCAAATTATTTCTCTTTTCATGTCTACTTCATGTTTTATATATTTGCACCAATATGAAGATGAGATGTCATCTTTATCAATGTCGTTAATATAAAAGGCCCCTCTTTTATAAAAACTCGTGTATATCGAAGTCACGGTCTATTAAAGCATTTTTAAGTGCAGGAGAAAGCTCAAATACCAAAAGGGTAAAGCATAATATGCGGCAAAAGCAATAAAAATATTTATATAATAACCCAAAAAATAGGGGCAATATTTATGTCATAACCCCCAAAAGAAAGGGGTAGCAAAAACAAACCTTCCAAAAACGTTGTCCAAAAAACATAAGGGAGTTCCAAGCAAACCAACAAACAAACACTTTCGACAAAAAGTCTGGAAAAAGGGAAAAGCTAAAGAGCATCATCAACGGGATAAGAAGGATCAACTTGGGGAGAACATGGTTGAACATCAGCTTCGCCAAGAACAAGTTCATCTCCTTACCCTTTGAACCTCCATCTTCATGTGTGGAAAAGCTTCGACGTTGCTGAGTTTGTTCAATTGCTTCTCTGGCCTTAGCAATCTCAGTGTTAAGGTCAAAACCTTCCTGGTTGGCTTCAGTTAAAGTCTCGAGGCGAGTGTTCAAAAAAGACCAGCTAACATCCAGCGATGACTTATCCTCAAGGGCTTCATAGTCCTACTCCCACTGATCAATTTCAGCTCTCAGCTCTTCTTTTTCTGCTTCTGAGGCTTCATAAGTTGTATTCAAAGGAGCAAAAGAACTTTCTAAGAACTGAATTTTATCTGTAAAGGTGTGGAGATCTTCCTGAGCTTGGGTAAGCGTTTGAACCAATTCACCCGCGTAAACCTCTTTTTGATTGAGGAACTCTTTCAAACCCCTTAATTCTTCAGTAGCCTTGGAAAGTTGTTCAGCAAAAGAGGATTCCAGTCTATCCTTATCCTTCTCAACTTGACTAAAAGAAGCTTTTAGAACCGTTAACTCAGCAGATACCATTCTCATTTGTTGTTCCAAAGCTTCTTTCTCTTCTGCAAGAGCGTCCTTTTGCAAATAAAGACCTTCAAATCATTCTCTCCATTTATCAGCCTCAGTATACAATTCAATTAGTTGCTGATCAATCCAAAAGACTCTTTTCATAAGCTCCGTATCTATCAAATTAATCTACAAAAAAGAAGGAGAGTTATGAATGAGGAAAAAAAAGGAAGGGAATGTAAGTGAATTTATACCTTAAGAGAAGAATGAACAATGTCATTCATTAAGGTCAAGGAACTGTGACCCTTTAACTTCTTCTTCTCCATGGGTCCTAACAATAGCTTCAACCACACGTCAACTTGTCCAGACTTCCTAAATAAATTTCCACCCTCGGGGACATCAATCACAACCTTTTTCATTTCCTGCCTGCTACTAGAAGGCTCAACTTCTACATGAGAAGCAGCAGCGAGAACAACCGCTGGACTAACGCCGGGAAAAGACACATATGGGTTAATAGTAGATAAAACTAGAAGTGAAGCAAGTGGCAATTCTTCAAAAATAGGACCGAGGCCTTCTTCACCCTCAAAGACATGGGTGTATAACTTTTCAACTGGACTTGATGCGGGATTAGTTGTGTTACCAGCATCTTCATCAAAAATTTCTAAAGGGACATTCTCTTGCTCATCAATGATTCTGAAGGGAATTGAACTTGATGGGGGATCATGAGAGACATGGGTTTCATCATCAGACACCATGCGTCTCCTGACACGCGTTTTTCTCACCAATGAACCTTCTTCTACATCCTCTTCATCATCAGACCCACGGGTTTTGACATTTTTCCTCTTGGAGGAAGAAGCACTCCAAATTCATTCTTGAACAAGACTTATATAAAGTCTGGTTGATGGAACAGTTGCGAGGCTAATGGGGGATCATGAGAGACATGGATTTCATCATCAGACACCATGCGTCTCCTGACATGCGTTTTTCTCACCAATGAACCTTCTTCTACATCCTCTTCATCATTAGACCCACGGGTTTTGACATTTTTCCTCTTGGAGGAAGAAGCACTCCAAATTTGTTCTTGAACAAGACTTATATAAAGTCTGGTTGATGGAACAGTTGCGAGGCTAATGCCACGAATAACAAACCCTAATAAAAAAGGGGGAATGATAAAAATTTTATGTATAAACAAGTAAAGGAGGAGAGGAACTGCAAAGATAAAGAGTACCGTAAGTCTTCATTTCCAACCAAATTTTTGTGAAAGAAATTTTCAAGATCTTTTGTCCATAGGAGCAACATTCAACATTTTTTCTACCTGAGCACGGAAGTCAAGAATTTCTTCGAAGACTTCCATGGTTCCTAAAAATATAAATATGTGGTTACATGAAGGAATTCAAGGCAACGAAGAAAAAAAACACTTACGTGCAAAGTTCTATTTTTATGGAAAAGGTATATTTTCTTCACCCACTAACCCACTAGTAGGGGCAGCAACAAAGCGGGCGTACCGGCCACTGTCACGATCAACCTCGGGGCAAACTAAAACCCTTTTACTTGTAGCCACGAGGAAAAAGACCCATTCACGAAATAACTTGGGAGAGTAAAGATGAAGTAAGTGACGGAAGGTAAAAGGAGCGGAAACCAAATCCGATAAATAGCGAAGGCATGCCACAACCCTTCACACAATGGGACCTCTGTGGCCAAGGCAAACATTAAAGTAGCGACAAAACTCGATAATCCCTGGATCAATGGGAGGCTTAAACCCTAAAGTGAAAGGGTATATATAAACGAAAGAAAAGGCAGCATGGTAAGAGGTGATTCTTTGATTGATACCAGGAATTAAAACTAGGAAATATGGTTTCCAATGACATTCTCGTCGAACTAAAGAAATAAGACCAGAAGTGATTAAACTTGGGTAAAGTTCAGCAGGGTTAAGGGAAGCTATAGAAGAAACTTGATTCTTCGTGGTCTCACGATCTAACACAAAAGAAAACTCTTAAGGAACAATCTCAGAAACCGTAGGCTCACGTATAGGTTCATTCAGGTCCCTATTTTAGAAAAAGATCTAGGGGTCAAAGGAGCCATAGGTCTAGAAGAAGATGGCCTCACAGAACTACTTTGAGAAGTAGAACCACGAGTAGATAATGAACCAAGGTTGCGGAGTCTACCATCTCTCTTACTCCTAGTAGGGGCAGTAGAAGGAGCAAGCTCGTCGACGATCACAACTTTGCGAGGGTCTGGTATTGAAGAAGATATGTTTAACAAAGAAAATACATAGGAAAGGTACAGAACTACGAATAAGGGCTAAGATGATAGATAAGAAGGAAGAGGGTTTCAAGAAATCAAAAAGGATGAATTATTTATAAGGAGATACAACCATCGTTAAAATTGATCATTATGAAGTGTCATAATGGAACCGTCACTTCATGACTGACGCAGCCGCAGAAAAAATCCTAAAAAGCGTTGAGAAAATGCAGAACCAATCATAGGAAGCCACGTGGCATGGGCATTAAATGAATGTGACATACGTCGCATCGATTCTGAAGGAGGCATAATAATACTCGAGAAACGACGGCAAAGAATACCCACCGTAAAATCTTACCACTTCCCGAATATTCAGTTTAGAATATTCAGAAAGTGGGGGAACTATCTGTATTGGTGGAAAAAGATATGACACATGGACTATCAATAAGATGACAGGGCATGGTATGTGGAACATCGATGTAAGGACAAGTGGCGTTTTTAATTAGACGAGTTAAAAAATGCGGAAAAGGCACGGGAGAAACACCCACAGGGTTACACTGAGGAAAAAAACGGACATGACAGTTGTAAAAGGAGAAACATGAACGAAATGAATAAAGGCTGTGAAGAAGGGAAGATACACAAGTCTGCCATAAATAAGGAAGGGAAATCGGTGCAGTTACAATGAATCTTTAATCATAAATATTTCTGTTACAGTTGTACATGGTAATTGGGCAATCAACGCAATTAATATCATTAGTAAGCCCAAATTAAGTAAGGAAGCCGTTATAATTGTATGCTCCTACATAAAGACTGAAAAGTCATTTGTAATGGCCAGAAACAATTATTATTGAAATTTATTAAAATTTATACAGTTATTCTTTGCTTTACTCTCAATGTTCTAAGCCGTAATTTTGGGAGTGATTATTAGTTCAAATAATATTTTCTTTGTCAATTATTTTCATTCCTTGATTTATTCTTTCAAATTGTTGGGAAATTGAAGTAAATCTTGGTTATCAATAGCCCGATTTCTTATTGATTATCAGTAGCCCGATTTCTTCTAGATATTGACTTTGACCGAAAAATCTATTTTTGGGTTAATCACTACCTAAAACTGTAGCTCCCCGTATGACTCCATCTTATTACACTAAAAATCTCACTGAAAATCTTTGTGTTGTTGATCTATCATTCGTTTTTTTAAAATATCTAAAACATGTCATTGCTTTTGTAGAGAAAGTAGGTGGGGTTACAAAAAGAACGAGAGAGACTCCTCCATGAAGAACACAAGGCACCAAGTTAAAGAAATCTCCAATTTGACAACTAAAGTGAAGTGGTCCAAGTTTATTTAGTTAATTTCTTTTGGGGCCCCAAATATCGTTAAACTAACATTAGGACGTAAAGAATTGCCATATAAATATACTTTATGTTAGTTCAATAGATAGTTTCTAGAATTTCCATATTATAGAGATGAAATATATGTTAAATACAAAGGCCCCTCAACAAAAACAACAAGCTAACAACTCTATCTTGAAAGTGCTTTGTGCACATAAATTAACTGACAGTGAACTGATATATTGTTTCAATTGATTGTTCTTTCATTGATGGTAGGGTGCAATAACGTTCAATCACCTAACCCTAGTTTTGTTTACATTTGGACAAACCAAGTTCCATCAAATGTACGGTCTGTGTCACCAACTGCATGACACGATTAACATCTTCACTAAGTTATTTTTTTTATCTTAATCATAATTATAGGTATTTTAGACGGAGTTATACATTATATTAATTCGTTTAAGTTCTACACACCGGTACTTTGTTAATACAACAACATGCTAGTGTATTCACACATTGTGGGGTTTGGGAGGGTAAAGTATACGCTGACTTTATCCTTACTTTGTGGAGGCCGTAGAGAGCTTGATCTCGAAAGACCCTCGGCTCGAGAAAAATAATTCACAACAAGTTTGAACAAGAGAAGAGTAATGTAGAGGCTATTGTGGGTCTGAGGAGAGGTAAGGGTAGGCCAAAGAAATATTTGGAAGAAGTGAATAGACAGGACATGGCATGTCTCCTGCTTACCGAGGACATGACTCTAGATAGGAAGATATGGAGGTCGAAAATTAAGGTAAAAAGTTAGTAGGCCGTCAAGTATGGATCACCCTATCTACTCCGTTTTTTCCCTATCAGTATTAGTGTTATCATTTTTAGTTAAATTAATTTGTGACAAACTTTAAATGATAATCTGATAAAAACTATAGTTAGTTAACATATAATCACATGTTAAATTACATTAACAATTATGTGAAATTATTATACTAGTAAGTATATATAACTTAAATTATAAATTCCTAGATTGATTTCAGATTGCTTGAATGTAAGGACCTGTTTCAGGAGGGGGAAAAAATCATTTGGTCTCATTTATTGAATTAATTTAATATAATTCTTGATTGGTAAGTTCATCTCGAACTGTCTATTTAAATGCCTTGATTGAGAGGAGTCACAGAAGGCCACGTACGTTGAGACATAATCAATCACCAAACTAATTTACAAAAGAATAATGAATCAAAATACTGTTACTGAATGAGACAGTTCATTAATTAATAAGGCTAATACATAGGATTATAAACTTGATTTGACGTAATACTATACAGCGATCCTAATCCTGTTGGCTACGTAGTATTTGACTATCTTCATGATTTTTTGGTTGTTACTAAGTTTTAAAATATGGATGTAATTATTAGCTGACACCATTTTTAATATATTCATATGCATGCATGTAGGCTACTTGGTAGTACTAAATAACAGGCAAGTTAGTATATGCTAAAGGGAAAAGCATCGAATTTGTCCATGTCCCATTCGAAATGGAACAATTTTGTTATCCATTAAACTTTTACTTTGATCTAATATTATCTTGCAATTAGGCAAAAATCTCATTTTCTGCCACAAATTTCTAACAAACTTCAGTTTGGGAGTAATTTTAAATCATCATCAAAAGTTGAAAAGTAAATTTATTTTTAATTTGTGAATATATATATGGACATGTACAGTCCACCAGTTTCAACTGGCTCTGTTAGAGGCAAGGGCAAGTGAAATGCCAACTTACGTGTCAGGTTATTTGTGTTTTTTTTCCTCAGATTGCTAGTTTTACTTGCTATAAATAATTATAGTGACCTGATGATATAATTTTTTTTATTATCCGTATGTAAAAGCTCTTCTCTCCTAGTTCTTTATATTTAGCTCGATACTGAAAGTTCTTTGTATGTAAATATACCAAAAGCTAATTATTATCTGTATAACATTTAGAAGCCTCAAATCTTATAGATGACTCTAATTGGAAGAGAATGATTACAAACAGGGAAACTGACTTCCTTTTCTAAAAATAATTTTCCACTATGGTTGAAAAATTCAACCTTTGCTTTGTGGATACGAAAGCATATTATGGGCAAACCATAAACCGAAGTAGAAAAAGAAAAGTTAAATCATATGAGGAGATAAGAAGAATATGGAACCAAATTATACCCTTTGGGACCCTTCACATAGCATAAATCTAGCTTTAATTTAGTCCACCACCTCAACACCTCCTAGCCTTTAAAAAATCACTGGCTAATTCATGATTTTAAGTTTAGGGATTCTAAAACACATCTTCTCCGTTTTATTAGTGGAGTTTTGAAGCAATAGTAAAATTATTTTTGTGTGGTCTATAAGTCACGGGTTTGAGCTGTGAAATTAGCCAATGATGCTTGCATCAGGGTAGATTGCCAACATCATACCACTTGGCGTGCTGTCTTTCCCCCGATCCTGCATGAACGCGGAATATTTCGTACACCTCGCTGCACTTTTTGGGTTCACAATAGATTATTGTATATATATATATATATATATATATATATATATATATTGAGTAAATTTCGTAATACAAATATATAATTTGATCTAAAGTTGATGAGTTCTGTTAAAATTGTAACTTTTATTTATAGTTCTCCTCCTGTTTAAAAACCTAAACCACACCCCCATAATGGAAGTGTTGCGATGAATGGATTGTCACATTTTTACATTATATAAGATCACTTCAATTATAACAATCTTTAATTGCTTATGAAAAGTGGAATAGTGTTAGCCCCTCGGCTTGATTGATCGAACATGGCATGGGCGTGGCGAAGTGTTTACATGATGGACCTCAGCACGACCCTATTATGGTTGTGGCATCATGTAGACAAGGCTGTCCAACATGGGACAGTGTTGATGGGCATGGACTGTGGCACGACGGCATGTGGCTTAGGTGCCAAGGCATGACAAGACCATGGCATTGGCATGGCCATGGCAAGGCAAAGACAACATGCAACAAAAGCGTAGCAAGGGCTGAAAAAACTAAGACAAACTAAGGCAGGGCATGGCAAGGCAGATGGGAGCGAACAAGGTAATGTCATGGGAGAGCTGGGCATATGGCAGTGGCAGACATGCGCGCAAGGCATGCTGCACGAGGGCATGGTGCGAAGACATGACAAGAGTTGGCCTGTTGGCGCCAAAATTTAAAGGTTGCGCCCATGTGCCACGCACATGCAAGGCAGTTGGGCACTTTCCTATTTTTAAGCATGAGTGGCTATGTGGGGTTGTGGGCAGTTGTCTGTTTTGAAGTTCGAAATTTGAATTCCTTTGTAGTAAGGGATGTCAACTGCTAGGTTAGGATAAGGATGTGAACCAAAAACGTTTGCCTATATATGCTTAGGCTAGGCAGACTTGTCAAGGCAAAGTGTAGCTGTCTTCGGCAATCTTTTTGTAAGGCTTTTGTATGTGTTTATTTGTATCACGAGTTTAATACAAAGTTAGGAAGTGATTCTTGTAAACGGCGCCTTGTCCGATTTCTGTTGCCTCTTATATTCTACGTATCAAACCAAAACGCGAGGAAAAAAGGAAGAGGGTTGAGTCATAGATGTGTGACTGTCGTGCAGTGTCAAACCGAAAAACATTGACCCTGTAATAACTAGTATTAGAGCAACATCAACAAGATCTTGGAAATATCATGGCTGAAAATGCAGAACTTAGTGAAAGACTTAAGAAGTTGGAGGTGCTGGTGGAAATAACTGATGACGCAGTGGATCTGGTGGATATTCTGACACAGATCCATGGCGCTAACACATAACTTCAACACATTTGTGAGAGTGTTGATGCTCAATTAGTGGAATTGCATGCTTTTCACGAAACTGTTGTAGAGCAGTTGGAAAAGTTACAGAAGGAGAATGAGGATCCTAAAATGATAATTCAGATCCTTCGACGGGCTGTTGTAAATGTGCCCCATGGAGGTGAAGAAGACACCAAAATTAAGATTCCAGAGCCAAAAGCATTTGATGGCGATAGAGGCACCAAGGAACTGTAAAACTTTTTATAGGACTTGGAGCATTACTTCTCTACTGCTCCCGTCCCAGAGAAGGACAAACTTACCATGGAGGTGCATTATTCTAGAGAAGATGCAGTAATGTGGTGGCGTACGAAAAATGTAGACGATAAAAGTGCTGGCAGACCCAAGGTTAATACTTGGGAGAAACTTCGTGACGCGCTGAGGGATAAGTTCTTGCCTAGCAACTCGTCTTGGGTTGCTAGGGATTTCTTGAAGGGGTTGAGACAGACTGGTTCTATTCGGGATTATGTGAAAGATTTTTCATCCTTGTTGCTGGACATCCAAAACGTGTCGGATGAGGACAAACTACACAATTTCATTTTCGGAATGCAAGGCTGGGCACAAAATGGAATTCGTATACTGAAAATTAAAGATCTGCCTAGTAAAATTGCGGCAACGGACGCATTGGTAGATTTCTGCACAACTAATCTAACTTCTGATTGTGCCCCTTTTTCTAAGTCAAAGGAAAAAGGAGAAGAGTAAGGACTGGAAAAAGGAAAATCGGAAGCAAGATGGAAATAAAAAATGCAAAGGCAAGATGGATGCTTCTTCATAAAAAATAAACAGGCCAACGGGTGGTGAAAAGGTTTGCTGGACATGTCAAAACCTGGACATCATGCACGAAATTGTCCAAATCAAGGAAAGATAAATACTCTCCTTGTTGAAGAGGAAAAACAAGGAAAGAGACAAGAAATTGCTTCTTATGTGAATCTGTTGCGGATGTGAACACTTTGACTTGTGTAACTATGGCGGATGATAAAGAAAATGATGCCAAGGAAGAAGTTGCAAACGCGAATGCTATAAGGGATGATTTGGTTGATGCTTATTCCACACTAGTGTATGTGGATATGTAAATCGAAAACAAGAGTGTCATGACAATGGTTGATACTGGAGCCACGCACACCTTTGTTGCCTCCAGAATTGTTCAAGAGTATGGGTTACAAGTAATAAAATGTCCGACGAAGATGAAGGCTGTGAACTCAAAGGTGCAACCTGGTTATGGCGTGGCGCTAGATATTCCGATGATATTGGGCCATTGGTTTGGAAAGTTCAACATGATTGTTGTTCCACTGGAAGACTTCAATGTGATATTAGGAATTGATTTTCTGAAGAAGAACAAAGTCGCTCCAATTCCTTATTTGGATGGACTTATGTTCATGGGGGAGACAAAGCCCGGCTTTGTGAAAGATATTCGACCCTATAGGGATGAAAGAAAGAACATCGGCATTGCTGCTTTGATTTCTACCATTGTATTTGAGAAAGACTTGAAGAGGGGTGAGGAGACTTACCTCGCTGCACTCATTGAAGTCAATCCATATGTGTAGATTGAGGTCCAAGATTGTGTTGCAGATTTGCTAAAGGAATTCAAAGATGTGATGCCTCCAGAACGTCCAAGGGAGTTACCACCGAGGAGGGATATTGATCAAAGGATTGAACTTATTCCTAGATCATTATCGCCAGCGCGACCTTCTTACTGCATGTCGCCTATAGAACTGACTGAATTAAGGAAGTAATTGTCGGAGTTTCTTGATGCTGGGTTGATTCAACCATCGAAGGCTTTATGTTGTGCTCTTGTTTTGTTCTAGAAAAAGCAAGATGGTACTCTGCTGATGTGTGTTGACTTTAGGGCGCTGAATAAGGTGACTTTCAAAAACAAGTATCGGGTCCCTTTGATTCAAGATCTGCTGGACAGGCTCTCGAAGGCTAGTTATTTTACTAATTTAGACCTAAGTTCATGTTACACCCTATATTTTCATACGTAAAAACTGCGTCGTGAGCAAACTAATGTAGGACCCAAAAAAAAAAGAGATCATCTTTGAAAATATATAAAGTAAGTTAATCATGTTACCTCGGAGGTTACAAAATTTTAAGTTCATGTACAACAAGTACAAAGAGGGTTGGAAGGTTCAGAAGCTAAAGAAATTGAAGAAAATAATGTTTCGTCAAAAGTTGACAAGTTGGGAATGTTATAGCATGTACTTTTGGGGTGAGACTAAGGTGTTTAACATGATAAGGAGATTATGTTATGAATTATGTTAGTTTTATGATAGTCGTATGTTATGTTTTAAAGTCAAGCGAGGGTGGAACAAAGTCGATGAAAGTCATCACAAGTTACGTTCATAAGTTTTACTGAAACTTTGGGTCAAATGTAACTGCGATTTTCTCCCAATATACTTAGAGTTATGGGGTGTAACACCCATCAAATTAAATATCTATGAGTTTATTTTCTAATGCATTAAACCGTTTGTCAATACAATATCGGAATAGAGAGATATGTGCATTTTTTCGAGACTGCATAGACTGTCACCTACTTGCTTAAATGAGAATCCAAAACTGGGCCAGTTCGGGTCGTCCAAAACTGGGACAGTTCGAGTCGTCCAAATATGGGACAGTTCGGGTCGTTCAAAGAGGACTTTTTAAAGGCCTATCCCCTTCATATATTAGGCTGATAATAGGGCAGAATAACTAGACTTAGTCTTAGCAAAAATCCTCCCAAAAATTTCCCATAAACCCCAATTGATTTTCTCTCCCTTTCAAGTTCTAATTGGAGGTAAAGCCTAAAGTTTGAAGAACCAAGATAAGAGCTGAGTTATCCAACAAATAAGGTAAGTTTACTTCTCTCTTTCATCCATTCTTTTCTGCTGTAGATTCATAGTAAGTTATTCTATATTTGTAAGAACTCACGGGACGGTGATCGGAAGCCGTGAGTTCGAGTTATTCACTTGTAGCGGGCTATTTTGTGAATTGTTTTGTGGACTGTTTGATGTTGTTGTTAGGCTGCATGATTTACTATTGTTTTGTGGAGTTTTTGAGGAGGAAGGGTGTGGATAAATACCACATAAATACAGGATGTTGGACTGGTCGTTCATCGTAATAATTTTGGGTTATTGACACTACTACGATGGTCATTTTGTGTATGAAGAGATTGGGGCGTGTTGGGCTGTTTTGTAGTATTGTGTGGTGTACATAAGGTTGGAAAATAATGTGTGTGTGTGTGTATATATATATATATATATATATATATATATATATATATATATATATATATATATATATATATATATTGTTATTATTATTTTTGGTATTGTTGGTGTTATCTTGAATTTGGAGGAAGTAAGGATTATAGGGGAGATGCTGTCTATTTTAATACAAAATAAGCTTGTCGTTCGTTGTGCGATAGTTATACCTTTCGTAACTTAATTATAGTATTATTATCATTTTTGTAGATTAAATTGAGAAGAGGCGAGTTCAACTTGGTGATTGAAAATATTGTGATAAAGTATGTTAAGGCTAAGCCCTTCCTTCATGTTGGCATGATCTCGTAATTACTGTTACATGACGCCTTCCTAAAGTTCCTTGGAAGAGCGACGTAAGGCTAAGCAACGGATGTCAGTGCGATTGCTGTCCGCCAACTGAGGTCCCCTCCGTACGCTAGACTAGATTGTTGGTGCCGTTCGAGAAAACCAATGTCATGATCAACTGAAAGAGAGAGCAGAAAAGAGAATTGAGAATGAAAGAAAGCTTGATTGCATTGAATGAAAGCTATTACAGAAAAATAATACGGTGTCGGGGGGGAGAGACACCAGTGTAGAGAATTATTTGCTTCCTTGAAAGTTTGATTGTTTGGTCCCCCTTAATAATGCTTAAAAAAATAAACCAAAGTTACATGACTAGACTTATGAAAGCTGGAAAATCACACTTAAAGAAAATACAGTAAAACTACTCTATATTTACAATGAAAAGGACTTAGTCTTCTACAAAGCAGAAACAAGTGTGTTGGCAATAACTTTGTCTTTAGCATCAGGGTCTGCGCGCGCGGCATTGTCTGCGCACGCGGCGCTGTTGGCATCTTCCTGTGTTGGGCGCTGGCGATGGCTATCGGTGGGGCGACAGAGGCACATGCACGCTTGTCACTTGGAGCTGCCGAGACCACGGGGCTGACCGTGGCGATGGGCGTTGGGAAGCTGGCCAGGACGCTACGGGGCGTATCCAAGGGGTCATGGGGCATGGTTGGAAAGCCGCCCATGACATTCTCCCTCACCTGAGTTGGCGACGTCATCGACGCCTTCCTTGCAAGGTAATCATCAATAAGGCTCTTGTAAGCTTTGAGGTTTGTTCCCCTCTCCCAAGTATTCTCCTCTGCATCACATCCCTGCCATTTCACCAAGAACTCCTGGTGATCTTTTCTTGAGGCGTGAATCACTCGATCATCAAGAATAGCTTCGGCACGCCTTTTCCCGGTTGAATTGGGACCTCGAATACTTGGTATTGTGAGTTGGCTTCGTGAAGGATCCTCTATATCTTCCCGAAAAGGTTTCAGGAGACTCACATGGAAAACAGGATGGATTTTCCACCAAGCTCGGGTATCCACCCGGTATGCAACTTTCCCAATGCGCCTTTCAATGGACAAGGGTCCAATATATTTTTGCAATAGGCGAGGGTCATTGACCCCTGCAAACAAGTACCGCTTTGGTATTTTGACGATCACTTTGTCTCCTACCTGGTATTCAATAAAGCGGTGATTCTGATCAGTATGCCTCTTCATCCGCTTTTGGGCTTTGACAAGATAGCTCCGCACTATCTCCAAATTTTGCTTCCATTCTTTTGAGAAGCTTGCAACCCGAGGAGATTTTGACATGTTTGGTGCGTTCACTGTGTGTGGGAGTAGCGGTTGTTGTCCGATAATAATTTCAAAAGCGTTTTTGTTGGTACTTGAGCTCTTTTGTGAATTGAAACACAGTTGAGCAGCATCCAGAAGCTTCACCCAGTTCTTCTGCGATCCGATCACAATGTGCCGGAGATATTTCTCTAGCATGCCATTGAATCGCTCCATCTGGCCATCAGATTGCGGATGAAAACTTGAGCTATGACTCAATTTTGACCCAAGACACTTAAAGAGTTGGGTCCAAAAATTGCTAGTGAAGCGTGAGTCGCGATCACTAGCAATGTCTTTAGGTAGGCCCCAATATTTGACGACATGAGAGAAGAATAGTCGAGTTGTATCTTCTGCTGATATATATTGTGGGGCTGCTATAAAGGTAGCATACTTAAAAAACCGATCCAGTACAACCAAGATAGTTGTGAGATCTCTGACCTTGGGCAATTCAGTGATGAAGTCCAGGGAAACGCTTTCCCAAGGCCTTTTTGGGACAGCTAGTGGTTCCAAGAGCCCTGCCTGTGTCAAGCGGTCTGACTTATCCTTCTGGCATACTAGACAAGTCTTCACATACTGAGCGACGTTATCGACCATTTGAGGCCAATAATATGCACGGCGAAGCAATGCCATGGTGCGTTCCTCACCTGGATGACCGGCCCACAAAGTATTGTGGTGTTCCTCTAGAAGAGCCCTTCGCAGATCTCCTCCTTTAGGAACACAAAGTCGGTTCCCTTTCACTTTCAGGAAACCATCTTCGGTGTAGAACTGGCGAGTCTTGCCCTGTCCTACCAAATCAACCAAATATTGTACAGCAGGATCCTTGATGAGTAGATCCTGTATCTGGTCTTTTATGGTGGTGGTTACTTCACTTCCCTTTAGGGCGGCGAGTACACACACCGATGCTAGATCTGCTCTCCGACTCAGTGCATCAGCAACATGATTAGTCTTCCCACTTCGATACTCCAGGTTGAAGTGAAATTCCGCTAGGAGTTCCTGCCACCTAGCCTGTCGACCATTGAGCTTTGGCTGGGTAATGAAATGGCTAACGGTTGTGTTGTCTGTCTTGACCACGAATGGGGCTCCCAGTAGATAATGCCTCCAAAGGCGTAAGCAATGAATGACAACCAATAATTCTTTCTCATGGGCGGCATAGCGCCGCTCTGCATCCTTCAGTTTTCGGCTCTCGTACGCTACGGGATGCCCTTCTTGTAGCAATACTCCACCAAGTGCATGGTCGGAGGCATCCGTTTGCACTTCGAATGTCTTGGCCAAGTCAGGGATGGCCAAGACAGGGCTACTAGACATAGCCATTTTCAATGCGTCTAAGGCCCCTTCCCGCTTGGGGCCCCAATCCTACGGTGTGACTTCTTGAGACGTTCTGTCAGCGGCACTGCAATGAGGGAGTAACTTTTCACAAAACGCCGATAGAAGTTGCATAGGCCAAGGAATGACCTCAAGGCGTGGATATCCTTAGGAGGCGGCCATTATGTGATGGCCTGAATCTTCTGCTAGTCCATCTTGATCCGCCCTTCCTCGATGACATGTCCGAGGAAGTCAATTTGTTTCTAAGCAAAGGAGCACTTGGATAGCTTTGCAAAAGGGCCAAGTTTCACTGGTACTTCTTTGGATATTCCACCCACTGGCTAAGGTGGTGAGTTGATAGCCTTGGCATGACCTTTATCCTTTCCTACAACTAGGCCAAGGCGCTCCACCTGAGTCGAAGCTAAGTAGTTGTGGGTAACACCCATGTCTATCATCGCCCGAATGGGCTTGCCATTTACCTTCATGTCAACTAACATTAAGGTCCTCTCTTGATAAGGAGGAGTCCTCTCATTCGCCTTCTTTTTCCCTTTCTTGGCGATTGGACAGGGGTCCTTCTTTTTACGGATATCAGCACTGGTTCCCGCTAGTGGCTCAGAAATAGAGCCAACAATGGCATTGAATGCACCAACTGGTTTGGTCTGGTCCTCATCATCGGCATCGGCATCCGTTCCATCCTCAAAAGCTTGATGGGCGTTCATATATGCATGTGGGCATTCATTATTCCAATGTGGTCCACCACAATGACGGCATCCTGATGGGGTTTTCCTCCCCCGATCATTGCTGTTAGATGCAGCGCTAGTACTACCTGAGGAGGGAGCCTTAGATTTGGTTCCACTCCGGTCTCCTCCACTTCTGCTAGGGCCACCAGTGTTCGGCTGGCCTCCTTTGTATCCTCCTCGGACAGGCTATTGAGGCCTGTCCTTCCGGGCTTCCACTTGATAATCCTAAAGGCACTCTGCTGCTTGGATTGCCTTAGGTAACGTGTTTACCCTTTGTCTTTGCAACTCCATGTGGGCATAAGGTTTCAACCCTTCCAGGAAGGTGAAGAGTTTGTCTTTGTCCCCCATGTCGCGGATGTTCAGCATGAGCGCAGAGAATTCCCGCACGTAATCCCACACTGATTTGGTCTGGCGGAGCTCCGTAGCTTTCTCCTAGCATTGTACTCAACATTTTCGGGGAAGAACTGTAGGCATATGGTTGCCTTCAGTTCTGCCCATGTCTCGAGGGCATCTTCACCAACCTTGATGGCTTCGTATTTCACCCGCCACAAGAGTTTGGCATCACCATAAAGATACATAGCAGCAGTTGCTACCTTCTTAGCTTCTTCTAGGCCCCCCACGGCATCAGAGTATTGTTCGATATCGAAGATGAAGTTTTCCACTTCTTTGGTATTCCGAGCTCCACTATATGGCTTTGGCTACAGAATTTTCAGTTTTTGGGCCACAGGGGCGAGGTTCACAATACCCCCGATTTGGTTTCCACCTCCTCGAAGCAGGCCTTGTAAAGCAACATTGACAACGTTGAGCTGGCCTGTCAAGTTGTCTATAGTTTGTTGCATGGCAGTCACCCTGTTTTCCTCTTGTGCCCTGTTGGCTAAATCCTCGGTGCGCTCTTGTTGGAGGACCTCAAATTTACCAAAACTTTCGGCTGCCTCTGTGGCTGCCATTTGCCGGTCTCCTTCAGAGTCGCGACTGATGTTTTCTATGTCAACTTCGGCCTGGATCAGTCTGTGGTCCAGGTCGTCAAACCTTTGCACTAGGCTTGTCTTTAGGTCAGACACCATTTCCACGATGGGCCGTAATGCGTCAACCGTTCCCTTAAAGGTCGCGATGCGATCCCCATAATTTACCATGGTCAGAAATGGTGGTAATTGTAATGTAATCCCTCGTCCGATGTCGAGCCTAGGCTCTGATACCAACTGTTATGCGACGCCTTCCTGAAGTTCCTTGGAAGGGCGACGTAAGGCTAAGCAACCGATGTCAGTGTGATTGTTGTCTGCCAACTGAGGTCCCCTCCGTACGCTAGACTAGATTATCAGTGTTGTACGGGAAAACCAATGTCGTGATCAACTGAAAGAGAGAGCAGAAAAGAGAATTGAGAATGAAAGAAAGCTTGATTGGATTGAATGAAAGCTATTACAGAAAAACAACATGGTGTCGGAGGGGGAGAGACATTAGTACAGAGAATTGTTTGCTTTCTTGAAAGTTTGATTGCTTGGTCCCCCTTAATAATGCTTAAAAAAATAAACCAAAGTTACATGACTATACCTATGAAAGTTGGAGAATCACACTTAAAGAAAATGCAGTAAAACTACTCTATATTTACAATGTAAAGGACTTAGTCTTCTACAAAGCAGAAACAAGTCTGTTGGCAGCAACTTTGTCTTTAGCATCAGGGTCTGCGCGTGCGGCACTGTTGGCATCTGTCTGTGGCTGGGCGCTAGCGATGGCTATTGGTGGGGCGACAGAGGCACATGCGTGCTTGTCACTTGGAGCTGCCGAGATTACGGGGCCGACCGTGATGACGGGCGTTGGGAAGCTAGCTAGGACGCCACGGGGCGCGTACAAGGGGTCATGGGGCATGGTTGGAAAGCCGCCCATGACATTACATATGTTTGATAACGAGGCATAAAGAGAAGTTCATACTCCCGAATTTATATACATTATCCTAGTCTCATAAATTACAGTAGTCTCCTTATCGGGACTTCATATTCAATTGAGTATTGTCTTCTTTAGTCAAGAGAGCATAGAGCCTATATATACGGTATTATAGTATTTTCATTACCATCGAGATATAATCGATGGACAGGCCCCTATTGGGAAACCTCTGATCAGATGGTAAGTTATATACCGAGCCTACTGTGGCCGAGCGCCTATGAGCGAGCCCAGCATGGCCGAGAAACATAGTCTAGTATGGACGAGTGCCTATGAGCAAGCCTGCTACGGCATAGCAGTTATATATACCGAGCCTTATAAGGTCGAACAATTATTTGTACTTACTATATTGAAGGAGTTGAGTCAGTATCAGCAGGTAAGTATATCTCCAGATCATCTTTGACTCCCAGTTACTTTTAGTTATTATATTATCAGTTCAGTTTCAACTTTCAGTTATGTTATTGCCTTATATACTCGGTACATTATTTTGTACTGACGTCCCTTTTCTGGGGATGCTGCATTTCATGCGTGCAGGTTCAGATAGATTGATGGATAGACCTCCTCAGTAGGTGTTTCTAGAGTTCAGCCTGATCGGTAAGCTCTACGTCCTTCGGAGTTATCGGGTCTAGGTTTTTGTGTACATCTTCTGTATGTATGTATATATGTTATGGGTAGGTCGTGGCCCTGTTCCGATCATACTATATCCACCAGTATAGGCTTATAGACATATCCTGTCAGTTAGTGCAGTATGTTGGGCTTGTAGGCCTGGTATGTATATTTTGGTGATTTGTCAGATGTAGTAGTTACGACGACCTTGTCGGCCCAGCTTTATATTGATGTTTAGTCAGCGCTAGTTTCCATTCAGTTTTATATTTTTCTTTGAAAATTGTCTTGTAATGTGGCCCCATGACCAAATTATGACATTATATGTTTAGAGTCCCTTAGTCGCAATTTGGTACGCTAGGTTAGGTGAGGCATCGGGTGCCGGTATCGCTCCCAGGTTCGGGGCATGACAAACTTGGTATTAGAGCAGTTCCGTCCTAGGGAGTCTACAAGCCGTGTCTAGTAGGGTCTTATTTATAGATGTGTTGTGTGCCACATTATATAAGGAGGGAACTACAGGGCATTTAGGAGTTGGTTACCCTTCTTTCAAATCTAAATCGTGTTGTAGAACTGAGTTATAGGAAATTTGAGTTAAACTTACGTGCTGGTGTTTGCATACACAGATGACGGTGACTAGGAAGACTAAGGCTAGCCATAGGGGAGATACAACAACATGTGAGGGAACCAGCAAGGTACCCCTAGTAGATGTGTCCCAATTTGAGGCCCAAGGCGAGACCCCTACTCAGCCATTATCGGCTCCTCCACCACCTTAGGAGATTTCTAGGGATACCGCACATCTAGTTCCCCCTCCACTTCCATCAGATCAGGACTTGAGGAGTGCGGTGCATTTGTTGACACAGTTGGTAGCTACCCAGCAACAAGTTAGGGCATCAGCTAGTGCAGGATCTTCTGAGGGGTCTGGGAGTTCAAGGGTCCGAGAGTTTATTGCTTTGAGTCGCCCGGAGTTCACAGGGATAGATCATAGGGAGGACCCACAGGAATTTATAGATCAACTTCATAGGACCTTTCGGGTTATGCATGCCATAGAGAAGTAGGCAGTTGAGCTAGCAGCTTTTCGACTCCAAGATATAGCTTTCCTTTAGTACGAGGGATGGGAGAGGTCTAGGGCACGCGATGCACCTCCAGTTAGTTGGGAGAATGATTCAGATGACTTCTTTGACCGGTACTTATCGCGGGAGATCCGACAGGCTCGGGTTGATTAGTTTTTAGCCCTCAAGCACGGCAATATGAGTGTTCGAGAGTATAGTCTCCGTTTTGACTCATTAGCCAGATATGCACCATCCATAGTTGCTACTATGCATGACAGGATCCACAGGTACCACAGCTGCATTGCATGATAGTATAGATATCTCCCGGATTCAGGCATTCACTCAGAATATAGAAAGGGGTAGGCGTCGATAGCAGGGTACAGAGAGGATTGTGCATGGACAGCGTAAGAGGATGAGATTTCCTAGGTCTCATGAGCAGTCTTAGGGTAGTTATAGGCCCCAGTACTTCGTATGGACACCTAGGCCTCCGCCACCTCAGTTACAGGGTTACAGGTATGACCGTTATACTGATTCAGGACCAGGTAAGAGCTCACGGGCGTCGGGTTTGCAGCGACAACGAGGTTCAAGGCAGACATGGTCATTTTCACCGCGGTGTGACATCTGTGGTAGAGGACACTTGGCCAATGCTGAGCAGGTTCTGATGCTTGTTATACATGTGGGCGTCCGGGGCATATAATGTGAGATTACCCAAATAGAGATTCTGGGTATATGGCACAACCAACAAGTTTAGCAACAAGATCATATATGTCTGTGCATCCTTCAGGGCGTGAGTCTCAGTCTTCGGCTGGTAGAGGTCGAGGCAGAGGTAGAGGTTCACGTTCAGGTGTTAATCAGAACCGTATCTATGCTTTAGCGGGTTGACAGGACTAGGAGTCTTCACCAGGCTTTGTGACAGGTATATTGACCATTTGCTCTCACGATGTTTATGCCTTGATAGACCCAGGATCTACTTTATCATATATTACCCCATTTGTCACGGGAAAGTTTGGTATAGTGCCTGAAATACTAAGTGATCCTTTTACGGTATCTACACCAGTCAGAGAATCGATTATTGCTAGACGGGTTTACCGAGGTTGTACGGTGACAATTTGTAGTCGTCAGACCTCAGCCGACCTAGTTGAGCTAGAGATGATGGATTTTTATGCTATCATGTTCATGGACTGGTTGGCAGCTTGCAATGCCATAGTTGATTGCCGAGCAAAGGCAACCATATTTCATTTTCCAGGTGAGGCAACCCTTGAATGGGTAGGTAATACAGCGACACCCAGAGGTAGGTTTATTTCCTATCTGAAGGCGAGGAAAATGATTGCAAAAGGGTGCTTTTATCATATTGTGCGAGTTAGAGATGCAGATGCTAAGATACCTACACTTCAGTCTATTCCCGTAGTCAAAGAGTATGTAGATGTGTTTCTAGATGAGCTTCTAGGTATTCCTCCAGAGCGAGAGATTGATTTTAGCATCGATTTGCTTCCAGGAACTCAACCAATATCCATCCCTCCGTATAGAATGGCACCTGCCGAATTAAAGGAGTTGAAGGAGCAGTTAAAAGATTTGATGGAGAAAGGTTTCATGAGGCCCAGTACCTCACCTTGGGGTGCACCGGTACTGTTTGTATGGAAGAAAGACGGATCGTTGAGGATGTGTATCGATTATAGGAAACTGAACAAGGTAACTATTAAGAATAAGTATCCACTTTCAAGGATCGATGACTTGTTTGATTAGTTGCAGGGGGCTAGATTCTTTTCAAAGATAGATTTGAGATCGGAATACCACCAGGTCAGAGTTCGGGAGAAAGATATTCTGAAGACAGCCTTCAGGACCCGATATGGCCACTTCGAGTTCCTTGTCATGTCCTTCGGGTTGACGAATGCACCCGCCATATTTATGGACTTGATGAATAGCTTATTCCGGCCATTTTTAGATCTGTTCGTGATAGTATTTATTGATTATATTCTGGTTTATTCAAGTTTAGAGGATGAGCATGTGGACCACCTGGGAGCGGTACTCCAAACCCTCTGTGATCGTAAGTTGTATGCTAAGTTTTCTAAATGTGATTTCTGGTTGAAGTCTGTAGCATTCTTGGGGAATATTGTATCTGATAAAGGTATAAAGGTAGACACTCAGAAGATTGAGGCCGTGAAATCTTGGCCTAGACCTACCACTCCGACAGAGGTTCGTAGCTTTCTAGGCTTAGCAGGATACTACCAGAGGTTCGTAGAGGGTTTTTCTTCCCTTTCGGCATCATTGACGAAATTGACACAGAAAGAAACTAAGTTTCAGTGAACGGAGGCTTGCGAGCGGAGTTTCCAATAGCTTAAGAACATGTTGACCTCAGCGCTAGATCTAACACTTCCAGAGGGTCCAGAGGGTTATGCCGTGTATTGTGATGCCTCAGGTGTCAGGTTAGGATATGTCCTGATGCAACATGGGAAGGTAATTGTGTATGCTTCAAGGCAGTTAAGGAAGCATGAGAAGAATTATCCAACCCACGACCTCGAGTTAGCTGCGGTTGTCCATGCACTTAAGATATGGCGACATTATTTATATTATATTCATGTTGATGTATTTACAGATCATAAAAGCCTGCAATATATCTTCAAGAAAAAAGAGTTGAATTTGCGACAAAGGCGATGGCTAGAGTTATTGAAGGATTACGATGTTAGCATTCTCTACCATCCAGGGAAAGCTAATGTTGTAGCAGATGCCTTAAGTCGTCGATGTATGGGTAGCTTAGCAAAGGTAGAGGCCGAGAAAAGATAATTAACTAGAGAGATTCATCAATTGGCTTGTTTGGGGGTTTGGTTAGTAGATTCCGACAATGGTGGAGTTATACTCCAAAACACTGCAAAATCATCTCTCATAGATGAAGTCAAAGAAAGGCAGTACAAGGACCCAGAGTTGGTCGAGTTGAGAGAGTGAGTTATGCAGCAGAGGAAGCCATTTTTATAGCTCAAGGGAGATGGGCTTCTCAGATACAGGGGTCGCCTGTGTGTTCCAGATTTAGCAGGGCTAAGAGACAGGATTATGTCAGAGGCACATTATTCGTGGTACTCCATTCATCCTGTGTCGACGAAGATGTATCATGACATTAAGGATGTATATTGGTGTAACGATATGAAGAAGAATATTTCTGAGTTTGTCGCCTAGTGTCCTAGTTGCCAGCAGGTAAAGGTAGAGCATCAGAAGCCCGGAGGGCTAATGCAGACTATAGAGATCCCTAGGTGGAAATGGGAGGCGGTAAGCATGGACTTTGTCACAGATTTATCTCGTTCTCATCGTAAGCTCGATTCTATATGGGTGATAGTCGATAGGCTCACAAAATCAGCTCATTTCCTACCGGTCAAATCTACATATACAACAGAAGATTATGCAAAGTTATATATTAAGGAGATAGTGCAGCTAAACAGAGTACCAATATCTATTATATTTGGTCGTGGGTCCCAGTTTACAACACATTTTTGGAGGTCATTTCAGAGAGATCTAGGGACTCGGGTGAATCTTAGCACAACTTTTCATCCACAGACTGATGGACAAGTCGAGCGCACAATTCAGACGCTCGAGAATATATTACGAGCATGTGTGTTGGATTTTAAAAGTAGTTAGGATGAACATCTACCTCTTGTCGAGTTTGCATATAATAACAGTTACCACTCCAGTATCCAGATGGCTCCATACGAGGCTTTGTATGGGCGTAAGTGCAGATCTCCTATAGGATGATTTGATGTTGGAGAATCTGGGTTACATGGGCCAGACCTAGTTCAGTAGGCCGTAGAGAAAGTAAAGCTTATCCGGGAGCGACTGTTGATAGCTTAGAGTCGTCAGAAGTCATATTCTGACGTGCGGTGACGAGACTTAGAGTTCGAGGTTAATGACTGGGTATTCTTAAAGTATCCCCTATGAAGGGCATGATGAGGTTTGGCAAGAAAGGCAAGCTTATCCCACGGTATATTGGGCCATATAGGATCATTCGGAGAGTGGTCCAGGTAGCTTATGAGTTAGAATTGCCCATAGAACTGGAGTCAGTCCATCCGATTTTTCAGTATCTATGCTACGGAAGTGCATTGGTGATCCTACCATAGTGGTTCCCATGGATGATGTATAGATTATGGAAGACTTGTCATACGAGGAAATTCTAGTTGCCATCCTAGACCAACAAATCTGCAAGCTACGAAATAAGGAGGTAGCCTCTGTGAAGGTTTTATGGAGAAGCAAGAATTTAGAAGAGATTACGTGGGAAGCAGAGGAAGAAATGAAGTCTAAATACCCCCACCTATTTCAAACTGAAGATATGGCTCGAGATGGGATGCTACAACACAACTCTATTCAGGCTAGTAGGTCATCAGGTAAGCTCTTATTTCTTGACTTTCAGTATTTATAATTTATGGTTGTGTGAGGCAAAGTGTTGTTATTTATAAATATTGGCCATGTGTTTCATGTAGAGTATGTTTTTTGGCTGCATGCAGGTTGGTTTTAGTCTAGCGTACGGAAGAGACTCTAGCAAAATTTTCCAAAGTCTCTAAGAGTAAACATTCGAGGGCGAATGTTCCCAAGGGGGGGGAATGGTGTTACACCTTATATTTTTGTACGTAAAAACTGCGTCGTGAGCAAACTACTGTAGGACCAAAAAAAATGAGATCATCTTTGAAAATATATAGAGTAAGTTAATCATGTTACCTCGGAGTTTACAAATTTTTAAGATCATGAACAACAAGTACAAAGAGGGTTGGAAGGTTCAGAAGCTAAAGGAATTGAAGAAAATAATGTTTCGTCGAAAGTTGACAAGTTGAGAATGTTATAGCATGTACTTTTGGGGTGAGACTAAGGTGTTTAACATGATAAGGAGATTATGTTATGAATTATGTTAGTTTTATGATAGTCGTGTGTTATGTTTTAAAGTCAAGCGAGGGTGGAACAAAGTCGATGAAAGTCATCACAAGTTACGTTCATAAGTTTTACTGAAACTTTGGGTCAAATGTAACTGCGATTTTCTCCCAATATACTTAGAGTTATGGGGTGTAACACCCATCAAATTAAATATCTATGAGTCTATTTTCTAACGCATTAAACCGTTTGTCAATACAATATCGGAATAGAGAGATATGTGCATTTTTTCGAGACTGCATAGACTGTCACCTACTTGCTTAAATGAGAATCCAAAACTGGGCTAGTTCCGGTCGTCCAAAACTGGGCCAGTTCGAGTCGTCCAAATATGGGACAGTTCGGGTCGTTCAAAGAGGACTTTTTAAAGGCTTATCCCCTTCACATATGAGGCTGATAATATGGCAAAATAACCAGACTTAGTCTCAGCAAAAATCCTCCCAAAAATTTCCCATAAACCCCAATTGATTTTCTCTCCCTTTCAAGTTCTAATTTGAGGTAAAGCCAAAAGTTTGAAGAACCAAGATAGAAGATGAGTTATCCAACAAATAAGGTAAGTTTACTGCTCTCTTTCATCCATTCTTTTTTGCTGTAGATTCATAGTAAGTTGTTCTATATTTGTAAGAACTCACGGGACGGTGTTTTGAGTTATTCACTTGTAGCGGGCTGTTTTGTAGATTGTTTTATGGATTGTTTGGTGTTATTTTTGGGCTGCGTGATTTACTATTATTTTGTGGATTTTTTGAGGAGGAAGGGTTTGGAAAAATACCACATAAATGCAGGATGTTGGACTGGTCGTTCGTCGTAATATTTTCGGGTTGTTGACACTACTACGATGGTCGTTTTGTGTATGAAGAGATTGGGGCGTGTTGGGCTATTTTGTAGTATTGTGTGGTGTATATAAGGTTTGAAACTAATGTATATATATTGTTATTTTTGTTTTTGGTGTTGTTGGTGTTATCTTAATTTTGGAGGAAGTAAGGATTATAGGGGAGATGCTGTCCGTTTTAATACAAAATAAGCTTGTCGTTCGTTGTGCGATAGTTGTACCTTTCGTAACTTAATGATAATATTATTATCATTGTTGTAGATTAAAGTGAGAAGAGGCGAGTTCAACTTGGTGATTGTAAATATTGTGATAAGGTATGTTAAGTCTAAACCCTTCCTTCATGTTGGCATGATCTCGTAATTAAATATGTTTGATCTCGTGAAAACCAAGTGCGGATGGACCTAAAGAAGTTGCAAGCAATAGTTGATTGGCAAGTACCAAGGAGGATAAAGGAACTTAGATCATTTTTGGGTATGAAAATTTATTTCCGGAAGTTCATTGATTGGCAAGCAATAGTTGATTGGCTGCTCCTTTGACGGATTTGTTGAAAAAGAATGTCAAATGGGTTTTATTCGGATTCGTGTGACAAGTCTTTCAATGCTTTGAAGAAGGCCATTGAATCTGAACCAATCTTGAAGCTGCCAGATTTTGATTTGCCATTTAACGTACACACTGATGTTTCAGATTATGTTGTTGGTTGTGTGCTGGTCCGGGAGGATTATCCGATCGCATTTGAAAGCAGAAAGTTGAACCCCGCAAAGCAACGTTATTCTGCACATGAGAAAAAGATGGTTCCAGTAATTCATTGCCTTCAGGTTTGAAGAGTATACTTGCTGGAAACAAAGTTCGTGGTGAGGACGGACAACGTGGCTAATACCTAATTCAAAACTCAACAGAAATTACGTCCGAAGCAGGCCCGGTAGCAAGAATTCTTGGCTGAATACGACTTCATATGGGTGCACAAACCTGGAAAATAAAATCAGGTTGCCGATGCACTTAGTCACAAAGAGGTATTTGCCGCAACTTATGCACTTACTCGAATTTAATCTAATTTTCTGGATACAATCAAGTTATGTGTTATGAACGATCCATTGTATGTCAAATTGATGGATCAAGTGAAAGAGTGGACAATTAAGCGGTATTGGATTGAGGACGATCTGTTGAACTTTAAAGGGGGGAGAATTGTGGCTCTCACGGGGCTGAATTGCATCGTTCTCTTCTAAATGAGACGCATGATACTCCTTATACTGCTCATCCAGGTGTTGAAAGGATGTTGGCAGTACTGTCTCAAAATTACTTTTGGCCGAAAATGGAAGATAACATTGAGGCCTATGTGTAAACTTGTCTGGTATGCCAGCTTGACAAGACTGAACGGAAGAAAGAATCTAGTTTGCTACAACCTCTACCGATTTCGGAGTGTCCGTGAGCTTCTGTTTCTATGGACTTTATCAGCGGACTTCCAAAATTTGATGGCAAAGCATCAATTATGGTGGTGGTAGACAGACTCTCAAAATATGGAATTTTTGTTACTGCTCCAACAGTTTATTCTTCTGAAGTAGCTGTTGAATTATTCTACAAACATGTTGTGAAACACTTTGGGGTTCTAAGGGATATTGTGAGTGATCGGGATCCGAGATTTACAGGCCGATTTTGGACTGCTTTGTTCAAATACTTGGGGACTTATTTGAATTCTCGACTGCAAATAACCCACAAACTAATGGGCAGACCGAGCGTATCAATCATCTACTCTAAGAGTACTTAAGGCATTATATGAGTGCTAATAAGAGTAATTGGGTTGAGTTACTTGACAATGCACAATTTTAATATAACTTGCATAGGTCTTCGGCAATTGAAATGAGTCATTTTGAGATAGTGTTGGGAAGACAGCCTGACACACCGCTGGAAGTTACTCAATTGAAATCAGGGGGCAAATGCCCTGCTGCTTATAGATATGCTCGCGGCAAGCATGAGCCGCTGGCTGAGGCGCGAGACAACTTCAGAAGAGCGACTAAAAGAATGAAAAAGAATGTTGATAGAAATAGGCGGCCTTTGGAGTTCAATGTTGGTGATAAGGTGTTACTGAAGCTTACTCCACAGATTTGGAAGAAAATCAGCAGCAAGACAAGTCATCATAGGATGATTCCAAAGTATGACGGCCCGTTTGAAGTTATAAAAAAGGTAAGTGAAGTGGCATACCGGCTGAATCTGCCGGAACGTCTCAAAATTCACCCAACTTTTCATGAGAGTTTCTCGAAACGGTTCCATGAAGATGCTGAAGATCCAACAAGGGCGGTGCCAAAATGTGCTCCTCCAGTAGAGCGCAAGAAATTTGATGAGACTATTAAGAAGATTTTGGATCAGCGTACGCTAGGTCAAGCAAAAATAACAGGCGTACAGAGTTCCTAGTTCAATGGACGGGAATGCAAGAGTGTGATGCAACTTGGGAGAAAGGATCGTCTCTATGGCAATTTCAGGATCAAATTAAGGCGTATTTGGATTCTGCATTGTCGAGGGCGACAAGAGCTCATCTGGTGTGAAAATTTTGTTAGCCCTTTCGCTTGATTGATCGAATATGGCATGGGCGTGACGAGGGATTTACATGATGGACATTGGCACATCCCTATGATGATTGTGGCGTCATGTTGACAAGGTTGTCCAACATGGACAGGTGTTGATGGGCATGGACTGTGGCACGACGACATGTGGCTTAGGTGCCAAGGCATGACAAGACCAAGGTATTAGCGTGGCCATGGCAAGGCAAAGACAACGGGCGGCAAAAGCATAGCAAGGGCTAGAAAAACTA
Organism: Nicotiana tomentosiformis; assembly: GCF_000390325.3. Lineage (NCBI taxonomy): Eukaryota > Viridiplantae > Streptophyta > Magnoliopsida > Solanales > Solanaceae > Nicotiana > Nicotiana tomentosiformis. The sequence continues at coordinate 130,130,949 of NC_090815.1, read as the reverse complement.
AGACAATCTAAGGCAGGGTGCGAACAAGACAGTGTCATAGGCGAGCTGGGCATGCGGCAGTGGCAGACATGCACGCAAGGTATATTGCATGAGGGCATGGCGCGAAGACATGACAAGAGTTGGCCTGTTAGCGCCAAAATTCAAAGGCTACGCCCATGTGCAATGCACATGCAAGGCAGTTGGACAGTTTCCTGTTTTTCAACATAAGTGGCTATGTGAGTCTTTCGGCAGTTGTCAGTTTTGAAATTCAAAATTTAAATTCCTTTGCAGTTGGGAATGTCAACTACTAGGTTAGGATAAGGTTGTGAGCCAAAAACGTTTGCCTATATATGCTTAGGCTAGGCAGACTTGTCAAGGCAAAGTGTGGCTATCTTTTTGCAAGGCTTTTGTATGTGCTTCTTTGTAGCACGATTTTAATACAAAGTTTGAAAGTGATTCCCGTAAACTGTGCCTTGTCTGATTTCTATTGCCTTTTATATTCTAAGTATCAAGCCAAAACGCAAGGAAAAAAGGGAGAGGGTTAAGTCATTGATGTGTGACTGTCGTGCAGTGTCAAAATAAAAAAATTTGACTTTGTAACAATTAGTATCTTGAATAATAAGACAAGTTACATGTATAATAGATTAACATAAATAGGTAGCGTTTAAAAAACATTACACTATCAATATGTGTACGTTAAATTCTTAGGAATATCGAAGCGGTCAAGGGCGGAGCTAGCTTATAGGTAGAAGAGGGTTTAGTTGAATCCCTTTCAGTAAAAAGTATATAAATTTTTTTTTGCATGTACATATATTTTATATTGAATGTCTTTAGCTTATTCGCGTGTTGACTTGCTAATAATTCTGCTTTCAGCCACCGGATACAACCATTACACTTTCTCTTTTGCACTTTTGTTTTATGGCTAAACGATATAGTGTTTTTCATCGGATTCGATTTGCCTTTGGTACTTTAATTAGGATGCCATCCCCTCTTTTCCCTAACTTCCCTGTTTAATGATAATCTAAGACCATCATTTTGTCATATTACTTGTTGCTTCTTGTCTTTTCTTTCACACAGTTAGTATTTCCTGTCGACACGTGTTACTGTTAATTTGTGATTAGTTATTGTAATCACTGACCGAAAAAGATATAAAGACAGAAAAGTAAGAAAGTCATGATTCCACAAGTTGTAATTTTCTTATAAACCTTTTAATAATATAGAAATCATGCATTCCTCGTTAACATCTCATAGATTCTTTTTAAAGAAATTTTCTTTTACATTGTAATTTATAGGAAAGGACGACCGCCAACTGAAGAGCAGTGCCAAGAAAATCACCAGAAATTCTATATATGACAATATAATGCAGTTCGAATTATTGTCTCTTTTGACCACCAAACTGTGTTACTGTGAACTTTGTACAACGACAAGTTAGAAAATAAAGAAATGATTACTACTTAATCAGCTTATTTTAAATTCTGAACGCAACAATTTTGTTTCAAATGTAAGAATCATCACAGCGTGACATGAAAGAAAATGGTAATGTTCGGTCCATTAAATTATCTAATCAACTCATCTAAAAAGTATAAATTGTCAAATAGTTTAACAATCAAATTTAAAACGAATTAGGTATGCACGTTAGATGACGTGTTGAAGATATAATTAAATTTAACTACATTGAAAATTTGGACCTTTTTGCCCAGACTAAATAGTTATTTATTGTGTATAAAGAATTTTGTATTCACGCAGGATACGAGAAAGGCTTGCACTCCAAGGAATGTAATTTAAGACAGTCTACCTAATGCAAGTATTAATGACTGCTTTTACGATTTAAACTCGTGACCTATAGATCATCCGAAGACAATTTTCACGCAGGGTACGAGGAAGGACCGCACTTCAAGGGATGTGATTTAGACAATCTACCCTAATATTGTAAGTATTAGTGGTTGCTTTCACGGATTGAACTCATGATATATAAATTACACGAAAATAACTTTAGCGTTGCTCCGAAGCTCCCAATCTTCTTATCATCTAGCAAAATTGGTAAAATAGTGAACTGGAAGTATGGACTTTTGATTTTCCCTGGTTTAACACTAACGCAACCCGAATCTGATGCAAAGTTGTAAACTAGGCTTTGAGGCTTTTCTGATTAGTACTTTGCATCATTCGCAAGGTAAGACAGTTCCATTTTCACATGTTAGTAGTAATACAATTCATTTACTGATGTTCATGTATACGATCGAAATAGATTTCGGTCTTCCTACGCTCGATCGAGTTCGAGTGTTGAAAAGTCGGAATTAGATTTTTGGGAGTGAGTTCCGAAGTCTGTACTAACGAGCCTCGAGCCCGAAGGTCGATCGAGGAGTCGGCTCGATAACCCTATCGAGTCCGTAGCCGAATCGATCCGCAAGGCACTACTTCGAGGTCGGAAATGCGCGACGTCCATCTCGAAGCTCGGACTCGAGCCAAGACCGAAGGGCCCAACCCAGTAACGAACTCAAGTCAGTATCGAGCTCATAGACAAGAGCCGTTGCGACCGCACCAAGAGAGAGAATCTTGGCGGAAATCAAGGAAAAAACAAGTCATCATGGGCCTTCCATTATATGTTTTATTTTATTATTTTTTGTAATATTCCTCTTCTATAAAAGGGGAAATCCTTGTAAGCTAATGGGCAGAATGCATTGTAACCAAAGATCACTTCTCATATTGAAATATAGCTCCTCATGCTTGTTTTATTTTACCTTATTCATTCTTTTGCTCAATATTCTCATTCTCATAATCAAGAATATACGTATCTCTATTTCTCTACACGATTTATATCGAATTGTGTCGCATATTCTTAGAACCACACATAAAATCTAACGTTATCCGATTTTTTCGGTAAATAGTTTGGCGCCCACCGTGGGGCTAAGGGTAACAGTGATTGTTTGATACAAATCTAAAGTGCACGCCAGCTTACAACTTCAAATCAGCAATGGCTTTACTTATCGACCACGAAGCCGGCCTTCAAGATGAAACCAATAATTTGGCACCCGGGGCTGGAAGGCCAATTAACGATGGCACCGAGGCTCGAATCAAAGTACCCGAAATTCGAGTCGAAATACCATTGGATGTCAATTCAAAAATAGCTTTGGAGGGGAATCAGCGTTCCGAACCGGAAAGAAGCATTCAGGGCGGTCCGCGATCCGTAGCCCGAGACACCCAAAATGCGGGGGAAAATCGGGGCCAGCTTACATATGATCTTCGAGATGCTACAAGCCCAACAAGTAGTGATAGCTGAGTTACAGAGCCAAACTCGCGCACGAAGCAGGCCAGATTCCAATCCACTTCGAGAAGTTACCCCTAGAACAGAGCCCGCCATAGTGAAATCTAACGAGCAAGAATCGAGGACTACTCCCGAAATTACTAAATTGCTCGAGGAAATCACAAAACGAATCGAAGCCAACGACAAGAGAGTGGAAACATACAATGCCAGGGTCGATCAAATCCAGGGGGCTCCACCAATAATAAAGGGGCTTGATTCGAAAAAAATCATACAAAAGCCTTTTCCTTCAAGTGCGGCGCCGAAACCAATCCCCAAAAAATTTCGTATGCCCGAAATTCTCAAATATAACGGTACGATCGATCCTAACAAACATGTCACCTATTACACATGTGCCATCAAAGGCAACGATTTGGAGGACGGTGAGATCGAATCTGTGTTGTTGAAAACGTTCGGGGAGACCTTCTCGAAGGGAGCGATAATCTTGTATCACAATTTACCACCGAATTCCATCGATTCTTTTGCCATGTTAGCAGATTCGTTCGTAAAGGCACATGCTGGTGCCATAAAGGTTGCAACAAGGAAATCAGACCTCTTCAAAGTAAAGCAAAGGGAGAATGAAATGCTAAGAGAATTCGTATCAGACCTCTTCATGTACTGATGTTCCTGTATACGGTCGAAATAGATTTCGGCATTCCTACGTTCGATCAAGTTCAAGTGTTAAAAAGATGAAATTAGATTTTTGGGAGTGATTTCCGAAGTCGGTACTAACGAGCCTCGAGCCCGAAGGTCGATCGAGGAGTCGGCTCGATAACCCTATCGAGCCCGTGGCCGAATCGATCCGCAAGGCACTACTTCGAGGTCGGAAATGCGCGACGCCCATCTCGAAGGTCGGACTCGAGCAAGACCGAAGGGCCCAACCCAGTAACGAACCCGAGCCAGTATCGAGCTCACAGACAAGAGCCGTTGCGACTGCACCAAGAGAGAGAATCTTGACGGGAATCAAGAAAAAGACAAGTCATCATGGGCCTTCCACTATATGTTTTATTTTATTATTTTTTGTAATATCCCTCTTCTATAAAAGGGGTGAATCCTTGTAAGCTAATGGGCAAAATACATTGTAACCAAAGATCACTTCTCATATTGAAATATAGTTCCTCATGCTTGTTTTATTTTACCTTATTCATTCTTTTGCTCAATATTCTCATTCTCATAGTCAAGAATATATGTATCTCTATTTCTCTACACGATTTATATCGAATTGTGTCGCATATCCTTAGAACCATACACAAAATCTAACGTTATTCGATTTTTTCGGTAAACAGTTTGGCGCCCACCGTGGGGCTAAGGATAAAAGTGATCGTTTGATACAAATCTAGAGTGCACGCCAGCTTCCCAAACCCTGAATCCGCCTTAGTGATACAATTGAATCAAACATTTGTTATACAAAGTTTAGAAGTATAAGTGAAAAATTACTAGAATTTAACAAGCATTAAATTTTGAATCCATCATCTGAAAAATGCAATGGGTCAATTTTAAGAATATAAAAATTAAATTATCAAGTTTAAATTCTCGATCTGTCTCTATCCAAATTGGTTGTGTTTTCTCAATGACTTCGAGTGACCTTTCACGTAAAATACGAAATATATATAATGATTCCAAACTCAAACAGTGAGAGTAGCCACAAGGACCACATCACATAAATCATATAAAGTTTCTGGAAATTCTCGTTATGTTTAGGTTTATCTTGTTTCGTTTTCATGCTCCTTTAGGCAGAAAAAGAAGAAAGAAAACTACAAAATTTTGCAGGCTTTTGTGCTGATAAATATGGACTAAGCTCTTCTCTTTTTTTTGTTGGTATGTAGATGGACATATATATTATAGAGTTTAGTCAGTGGAGTTTGCCTATTTTTGCAATCTGCAATAAACAGACTCGATTTTAGCCACTAACCATTGTAAGTGGTTCACATGTGTTCCACACTTTGACTCTTCAATCACGTGCTTGCCTTTCTTCTCTTTTTCCAGTTTAATTAACTAATAAATATGTGAAATATATTGATCCCATTAATTTAAATTTATAGGCGGATCATGAGTTTTACTAAGGAGATCCGGATTATTAAAAAGTAAATACGAATAAGATAAGGAGATTCAATATATACTATTTATGCATAAAAATAAAATATTGTACAATTTTTCGATGAAAGAAGTTAAATCTAGCTCTGCCTTTGGTATCGAGTAAATTCATTAAAGGTAAACACTCCTATTGAAAGGTTCTATATCTCACGACACGGACCCGAAACCTCCCATGAAAAGCAGAGCCCAATACCTTGGTTTAATTTTAAGCATCAACATAAAAAAAATTCTTACATTGTTTAAAGTTAATTTCACAGAATTGACTATATTAATCAGTGGATATAGATTAATAACCTGGACGAGCTAATTAAACTACGTTGATAGCATAGAATTCCTTAATTTATCAGTGCATAAAATTAAAAATAAAAAAAGTTTCTAAATCTGAGCTTTCTTTAACTCAATTGTGTAATATACTACTATAGGGAATTCTGCCAACTAGGCTTGATTTGTGAGACTGAGTGGAGGCTATTTTCAGCATGATAAAGATGGGCTTTGTTTCACTTTTAGCCCGCGCCAGAAACTATTTACATTCGATAGCCAAAAAATATATAATTTTTGTATATAACATACAAAATATATATATATATATATATATATATATATATATATATATATATATATATATATATATATATATATACATATTTTAAGCTATTATTTTAAAACCGGCTATACAATATCATTCTCCAGATAAAGATCACCCATTACAGCTGGACTCTTATTGATGAGGGAAGTCATATTCATTATTTACTTTTTTTAGCCGATATACATGAATTATATATTGATTATACACAGTTATACAAATATTGTACATTAATTATTCATATATTATATATTCATCGGCTATTTTATGTTTAAGTGGTTTGGCGAATGACTATTTAGTTTAATTCTTAAAAGCGGTCCGTGCATGTACCAAATGTCACAATGTTGATTTCAAGATTTTGCTTTTTGGAATCTGATATGAGCTAATTTTGACATAATCTCAACGTACAGTATTGAGTAAGATTATGAAATTTTTGCAATCCTGGAAAATTATGATAATTCTTGTCATCAACTCAAAGATATAGATGCCTGGTGCAGGATCCTAAGTTGGGCCAGCCCATCTTTCATAATGGTCAAATTTTTAAACATGGATTGCATAAATATGACACTTTTTGGAGTGGTCTTTAATTTTTGACTCCCGCTTGCCCCATGGTCAGAATTTCAAAGTTAAAATTTAAAGTGTTGCCCATAGTCAAGCAAGGGCAAAAATTCAAGACCATGTACTTCACCCCAGCAATATTGCAAGCTTTAGAAGGTTAGAAATTGATGTTGCTATTCAATGACTCGTACCGGATATTTGGGCCAGGTAAGTCTTGATCCATCCAAATATAAGTTGGGAAGTAATCTTTACGTGTAAATAGAACGGGCTAGCCAGTTTTCGGACTGGTAATCGAAAAATAGCCAGCATTTACAAAGTTATTAAAAAATAGCCATTATTTTTCTGAAACACGAAAAGTTCCAGAATAATATGCGGGATTATGGAGCTACTGCGTATAAACTTCCAGCATATTATGTTGGAACTCAAGCACACGGAAAGCTTCAGCATAATATGCAGGATCATGAAGCTCCTCTATATAAACTTCCCGCATATTATATTGAAATTCCAGCACATTATGCTGGAAGCTCATATGTAAAAGAAATTTGAATTCCAGCATATTACGTTGGAATATTTTCAGATTTTTAAAGGTATTTTGTTCAGATTTTATCTTTACATGAAAAATGATTAAAAGTTTTTATTATTTTTAAAATTGTGGGTATTTTTTAATTATCAGTTGTAAATCTAGCTATTTGTTTTTTTTTTGTCCCAATCTTTACGTAAAGTGGGCTTGCGGTGATGCATAGTAGTTTGGTCCATGTAATATTCAAAGATGTTCATATCTTTTCTGGCCCAGCCCATTCAGCTGGTAATGCCCAAGAACTTTGATGTTTTGATTGGCTTGACCATTCGACTAATAATTTCTAAAGAAGTAGAACTAGAAGAACAAGTCATAAGGATTAATTTGAATTTAAAGTCAAAAGTCCCATATATGAGCTGTATGCCAGCTTAATGCTATTTTCCAAGAAAGAATATTAGAACAACAACAACAATATACTCAGTATTATCCTACAACGTGGGGTTTGAAAATGGTAGTGTGTACGCAGACCTTACCCCTACCTTACGAGGACGGAGAGACTGTTTCAAATAGAAGAAAGAATATTAGAAATTATTCAAAAACTAACTTCATCATTTATGTCCAATCACTACTCTACCTTTAAGACCTATAATATATTAAATGTATACTTCTCTTTTATTTCTTTTTATTTTTTGGCCCATTGATTCTACCTATTTGCCAGTATGTCAGTCAAGCTCAATAATGGTGACAAATTGAAGAATCATAGCTTCACTGTTTATAGCTAAGACTTTTCTAAAGCCACCCCAAATTTGTAACTATATAACTTTGCTTGGTTCGAATATTTTTAAGAAATATTTACGTGTGTATTTATCGAAAAAAGAAGATAAGAAACAGCTAACAACTCACAATAGAGGGTCAATACTCAATAAGGTCACATTTCAAACGAAGGTATCCAATAACATAATTTCTGAATATAAATTTATCCGAAACCCTGAAAAACATTAAAGCTTTCCTAATTTGTAGCTTTTTTTCAGTTTGCTCAAAGAAATCTATTCCTTTTTTCTTTCTAAAATCTATCAGAAGAATGTTATCGATGTTGAGATTAGATCGGTGCATATGTTGTATTACATCGGTGACGAAATAAATAAGGAAGAAAAGCATGGGCGGATCCAGAATTTTAGGTTTATGGGTTCCTAACATAATTTCAAATTAATATGCAAAAATAACTGATTCACAGTTAAATATTTATAAATATTTAGTGAATTTTTTAATATAAATACATGATCTACGCAAGATTTATTGGGTTCCCGGGAACCCATATTCAATGCTCTAGGTCCGCCCGAAGAAATGACGTGCTAATTTGGTGCACATTTTATGTTACATTGTAACATCCAGACATGCATCAGCTTCTATATCCAAGAGTGCATAAGCAGTATACCATGTAATTCATAATAGGTTATCCCACAATGAGAAGAGTTATTATTTCGTCATTTTTATCTCATTAGATAACTTTTGGGGTTAAAATAAGTCGAAGTTTCATTTTTTATTACGGTACGTGTAAGAGTCAAACACATCTTTTTCTTGCTTTACCCAAAGTTTGGCTCCATCTTTCATTTTCATGCTCTAGCTGGCTTGAGCGACTTCGGGTAAATGAAATATAAACCCCTGATATATTTGTTTGAACAATTATTCATCTCATCAACCAGTTTTTGAAGATAAAGTAGGTTCAATATTCACCTTTTTTTTTAATTAATTCAATGTCCTAAGTTTTTGAGTTTCATGTCTAAACATATATCCTTCTCCCAAATAAAAAGAAAAAGAAAAAAACAGAAGATAATAAATAGTACGAGAGAGAGTAGTGTAGGTTTCACGTGGGGGTGTTACCATTATAACTCCCACAACGGCCTGCACGTTACTACTCAATTATTCAACACTATACACAACAGAAGAACTCAAAAACATATTCATTAAAAAAAACATGTATATATTCATAATGGGCAAACACGCTTCAAATTTCTCTTACATGTTTCCATTCATCAATAATCAACAACAATAATCACATAGATTAAATAAAACAAAAAAGCAAAAATTTACAGAAGCAATGATCCATTTATATTAATCACTTGCATTTTGCGGTTTGTAAGATAGTACTTGTCTCAGCTTTTTTGATTTCTACTCAAGATTCGAACCCGGGACGACTCGGCGGTAAAAACAAACAACTCGTCCCACCACTTAATTGCCATCTCCCATTCTCATTCTCCGAAGTAAACTTGACTCTTTACTCAACCCCCACCCCCCTTCAACCTTGTTTATAAAAATGATTTACCTTATACCGACGTTGTAAATAATATTTACACGATCAATATAAATTCACATGTTTTAACAAGTTAATTGTCCCTTTTTTTCAAGTTGCTAAATCAATAAATCAGGAATAATTATCTACAGTTATCTTTTAGGTGATCTGACAGTTCGTATATACATGTTATTTGAGTTTACACTATCAGATCACTCGAAAAATAACTACAGACAAGTATTCATGAAATTGGATCAGTAACCTAAAAAATAAAACAGAAACTTGTTACAACAAGTTAATTAAATTACACTCATAGTGCAACAATTAATTACACTGTCAATATATATAAAAGTTAAATCATAGTATAAGAAAAACCTTAAACTTACCAGCAAAGTTTAGTCCTGGTAAGCAAAGAATAATCCCCTCAAATTAGTAAATAAAAAGGGAAAAAAAACCGCAGCTGGACCCATCAACCAACCGAATCAAGTGAGTTAATAACTGTGCAGGCGAATTAACTCGGACGAGTCGAACCCGGGTCAAAATCAGCAGTATCTTTATTTCACCTCCATTGGAAAATTAATTACCAAATGGACTTATCGGAGACGCCATTCAATAGTGGTCTCGAATCAGCCCAGAAATCAAGGTTGCTTCGTAATCCCATATGACAACAATATCTCTGAAAATCCTCAAAATTAATGAAACATCCGACGTTGTTCTTATCGGATTCGGATCGGGCCAAGTAACAGAGTATTTCCTCGAACAATGTCTCGTCGCAAGGAATTGTTAACGGGCCTGAGTTTGTGAAACCAAATTCTTCTTCAGCTTGTGAGAGGAGCTTTTTGAATAATGGGTGGTTCAGGTACGTCGCGCGGACTACGTATCTTTTGCAGCTGGTGCCTACTGAGACTGCCACGTGTCCGGAAGGTACATCGGACGGTACACGGCGAGCTGCAGCCTTCTTCCTCCACCTCCGTAGCATTTGACGGAGTCGAACAATGTAACGGATTTTACTGCAAGCTGACATTTTCTCGAGAAAGTTAAGGAAAATAAGAGAAAAAATTTCTCTGATGTTTTTTTTCGGTTTAATGTACTGATGATCGTTTGTTTCTGTTTCCCAACGGAAAAAGTAAAGGTTTTTCTTTTCCAGGTTTTTCAGTGGGGATGGCGCGGGTTTATATAAAAGTTTGAGTTGATAAGTAACCCCTATTTCTTAAGATATTTACGGCCTTTGCCACTACGTCTAAATCGAGTAATTTATTCCTTTGATTCCGATAAGTCGTATTTTGCATTTTTTTGCAATTTGCGCTTTTGCATGAGAAATTTTGTGGCAACTCAATTTCGGCGTTCCACTTTCTTTTAAAGGTAATTTTAATATAAGAGATTAATTACTGAAACTTCGTTATCGACTTGACGACTTTCCCCGATTACTTGTTAAAAATCTTTTTTGTACTTATCATGATAAGAATATAGTTTATGTAGCACTCCTCGAATCTATAAAAATTTCAAGACACGTTAAATATAGATTATAATTTTTATAATTTTAAATTATACTTCTATTAGTGATTTAAACCCTTATGATTTATTTTTTAGTTACTTATCTATTTATAAATAATTAGATATACAATTAGGGGAATATTAATAATTTTAATATTATTAATTATTAAAAGCATGTATAACTAAATACTACTTAAGTCAAAAAAAGAAAAAAAAAAGAAAAAAAAAAAGGGAAGCAGAGCCAAGCTAAGCCCATAAAGGAATGTTGGACCAAACAGAATAGCCTTACAAGTGGCATAAATAGCCTTACAAGAACCAAACAAAATTAACATCCTGTTTGATCAAGAAACAGAGGCAGCGAAATTCACGCAAGCAATGAAAATTCTAGGGTTTTTTAGAAATCACTAATTCTTGAACTCGGGTATATAAAATTTCCTATTGTCAATTATCCTAAGGTAGTGGTAGGTAAGAATAGAATAGTTAATTCCCTTCTTTCTCTGTATCAACAGTAAAGTTCCGTGTTTAGGTGCGAAATTTTGAAATTAATTAAAATGCATTGGTTGTTGTAGTGGTGAGCACCCTCAACTCCCAACCAATGGGTTGTGAGTACGAGTCACCCCAAGAGCAAGGTAGAAATTCTTGGAGGGAGGGAGCCGATGGTCTATCGGAAACAGCCTCTCTACCCTAGGGTAGAGGTAAGGTCTGCGTACAAACTACCCTCCCCAGACCCCACTAGTGAGACTATACTGGGTTGTTGTTGTTGCACTGGTTGTTATAGAATCGATTGTTTGACTGGTGTCAATTAGACTGGAGCCTAGGTATTGGCTCGAGAAGTTTTGAGGTGAGTTGATATAACCCTTTACTAAAGTGGTTTAACTCACAAAAGCACGCATACAAGGCGTTTGATGAATTGCTTAAAAGAGTTTATATTTACTTAATTGGAGCGAGTGAGTACCTATTAACTTAGAATTGTTCTAGCAAAAGTTTAGATGATTTATTATGATATATGTGCATAAATTTTCAGATTTTTATGTTATTCTTATATGCCATTTTCAGGTTGAAAATTTATGAAGAAGCAAGAATCTTTAGAAATACTTTTGAATGTTTATTTTATTCTTATGCCATGCTTTACATTTAAGGATACCAACATGAGTATATATAGGATGTTCCAGAAAAGATTTAGACTTGAAAAGTAACTAGAAGAAGTTTTAGAAAGAAAAGAATTTTGGGAGTATCCTTTATTCCGAGAAGGGGTCATCGTCTAGGCCGAGGGTCCTCACCAAGGCGTTGACTTCCTGAAACTACTTGTGCCAAAGTAGGGAGCACACGAGCCGAGGGTCTCGTTGCTGAGAATTTACTTAGCCATGCTAAGGTATGATACATGAGCGCTGAGAACCATGAAGCGAGTGGCACCTCGTGGATTGAGCCTATTCGATCAGGTTGGAATCGAACCCGTGCCGATCACACGGTGACTAAGACATAAATAGGTCAGGATAGTTGGAACTCACAAAGTATAAAGTGAAGTATTTTTTTTATAAGAAAGAAAAAGAAAAGAATTTCTTTTAGAATATTCATAAACTGCTATTGTGCAATTATTTTAGAATTATTCTTATAAGCATTATGTTTTACATGCATTTAGAATCTTTGCTCGTAATGTATATTTTATTAAATTTTTGTCCCTTTGTCGTTGAGACTCACCGAGTACAATGGATGGTACTGACGTTCTCTTTTGGGAACCTACGTTGGTCTGCGGTATAACGTAGGAACCGAATTTGCAGGCGAGCAGGCTATGCGTTAGGACTTTTCTCACTTCGAGTGCTATTGGTGAGCTCCGTTTTGTTCGTGGAGTACTCCTTTGAGTCGTCATTATTTAGCTATTTCTTTGTTTAATTAGAGAACTAGCCAGAAAATCTCATGTCCTGAGCATTGCGTCAGTTTATCAATAGAGGCTTCATAGACACAGTCGGTGGGTCAAGATTCAGATATTTTTGATAATAACTTAGCAGTATTTCATTGGTTACTACGAATAAAGTTTTGGAGTTGGTTTATTTTAGATATTTAAATTAATTAAAAATATTTTGTTACAGTATTGCCTTGTGGCATATAAAGTTTAAAGTTATAATAGATTTGATAAGCGCAGATGGTTCGCTCGATCATGTTTAGTGATCGGGTGTCGGTCCCGACTTGTTCAGAAAATGGGTCATGACAAACTTGATATCAGAGCATCAGGTTTATGGAGTCCTAGGGGACCATGAAGTCGTGTTAGTAGAATCTTATTTATGGGTATGAAGTGTGTCATACTTATAAATAGAAGGCTTCAAACATTTAGGAAAAGTCTCATTTTTTTTCATACATTAAATGGTGCAGTAGAGCCTACCTCTAAGAAATTCTTTAATGTATTCGTTTCTCCAAAACTCGCAGAAATGGCTCATACTCGTAACTCTGACACCGACACTCAGGATGCTGCTCAAGAAACTATTGCTACATTGTGTCTCAAGGTAGAACAAAAAAAGGATTCAACTCAAAAAAGGAAGGGTAAATCCACAAAGGGGGTTCATGTATCCCGGGTTGAACATGAAGAAGGGGTGGAGCATGATGACCCAGTACTTCAGGATCCAGTGCCGCCCCCAACAGCAGCTCTAGCTCAGACAACTATATTTCTAGAGGTGGGTCAGATGTTTAATGTTGTCAACAGTGTTATGGAGATGTTTAAAGCCTTCCGAGCGATGAAGGCATTTGATGATGAAGTTGTGGAGCTGGCTGCTTACCAGCTTAGAGATGTGGCTGGCGCTTGGTTTGAGATGTGGGAATAGAAAAGAGATGAAGATGATGGTCCGCCTACTTAGGAAGAATTTGAAGAGGCCTTCATGACTAACTTTATCCCAGAAGAGGATAGGGAAGCTAAGGCTATAGAGTTCGAACAGCTCAAGCAAGGGAATAAAAGTGTGCAAGAGTACTACATGGAATTCATAAGGTTGGCTAAGCATGCTCCTCACATATTTATATTTACTTAATTGGAGCGAGTGAGTACCTATTAACTTAGAATTATTCTAGCAAAAGTTTAGATAATTTATTATGATATATGTGCATAAATTTTTAGATTTTTGTGTTATTCTTATATGCCATTTTCATGTTGAAAATTTATGAAGAAGCAAGAATCTTTAGAAATACTTTTGAATGTTTATTTCATTCTTATGACATGCTTTACATTTAAGGATACAACCATGAGTATATATAGGATGTTCCAGAAAAGATTTAGACTTGAAAAATCACTAGAAGAAGTTTTAGAAAGAAAAGATTTTTGGGAGTATCCTTTATTCCAAGAAGGAGTCATCGTCTAGGCCGAGGGTCCTGACCAAGGCGTTGACTTCCTGAAACTACTTGTGCCAAAGTAGGGAGCACACGAGCCGAGGGTCTCGTTGCTGAGAATTTACTTAGCCATGCTAAGGTATGATACATGAGCGCTGAGAACCATGAAGCGAGTGGCACCTCGTGGATTGAGCCTATTCGATCAGGTTGGGATCGAACCCGTGCCGATTACACGGTAACTATGACATAAATAGGTCAGGATAATTGGAACTCCCAAAGTATAAAGTGAAGTATTTTTTTTATAAGAAAGAAAAAGAAAAGAATTTCTTTTAGAATATTCATAAACTGCTATTGTGCAATTATTTTAGAATTGTTCTTATAAGCATTATGTTTTACATGCATTTAGAATCTTTGCTCGTAATGTATATGTTATTAAAGTTTCATCCCCTGTCGTTGAGACTCACCGAGTACAATGGATGGTACTGACGTTCTCTTTTGGGAACCTACGTTGGTGTGCGGTATAACATAGGAACCGGTTTTGCAGGCGAGCAGGCTACGAGTTAGGACTTTCCTCACTTCGAGTGCTATTGGTGAGCTCCGTTTTGTTCGTGGAGTACTCCTTTGAGTCGTCATTATTTAGCTATTTCTTTGTTTAATTAGAGAACTGGCCAGAAAATCTCATGTCCTGAGCAGTGCATCAGTTTATCAGTAGAGGCTTCATAGACATAGTCGGTGGGTTAAGATTCAAATATTTTTGATAATAACTTAGCAGTATTTCATTGGTTACTAAGAATAAAGTTTTGGAGTTGGTTTATTTTAGCTATTTAAATTAATTAAAAGTATTTGGTTACAGTATTGCCTTGTGGCATATAAAATTTAAAGTTATAATAGATTTGATAAGCGCAGATGGTTCGCTCGGTCATGTTTAGTGATCGGGTGCCGGTCCCAACTTGTTCAGAAAATGGGTCGTGAAAGTTTAATTTTAGATGACGGAAAAATACGAAACATATAAGTATTGTTGTACGGAAAAGTGAGGAATTAGAAAATTAAGGATTAAACAATCAGTTTAAATGGAGAGTTTGTAAGTATATATTTCCACTCTCTTGAAATCCTTGCGTCAATTTGGTTGAAAACTTGAAATTATATAAATTTCAAATAAAGTAAAACCAATATACTAAATGAAGTGCAAGTTACGTATTGTGTTGGATATTTTCATGTATCAAAGATGAAAGTCTAAGTTCTAGCTAGTTTAATTTAAATGGTGTGAGTTACAGTCTTATATATGTAATATTTAAGACTAACCATATTCATATTATAAAGTACCATCCCCAAATGACTTTTACTGGTGTCCCCAAAGAAGATCTATCCCACTTTTAATTTTTAATACAAGTTCTTCTGTTCATTAAATGTTTTGGGCTATCGATTAATTTCAGATATAATATTTTTACTATGATTGAAATGTCAGAAGTGACGTCACCTGAGTTCCATACTAAACATTTATAACAAAAACTGAGCATGCTCATCTTATTGCATGCAGATATTCAATGAGGGATTTAACCAAATGGTTTTTTAATTGGAAGCTTTCAATTAGTTATAAAATCTATATATTGCTAGAAGATAATCCTCTTTATGTGACTCTAATGTTTTACGTAATGTAATGAAACATTCATATCTTTTTCCAAGAGAAAATAGAAAGCATAATAGCTACTTATCGATAGTTAACTAAATAAAGCAAATTTACACACACTGAAATCCTCCACGTTTTGATCTCTTTTCATTTTCTCTATATTTTCCAATCTTTATAGAGAATCATTCATGACATTGGTGCAAGATTCTGACACATAAGAGACCATGGCCGATTACTTTGAAATAGGCGATTCTCACTTTAAAAAAAATATTGGAGTTAGATATGAACTTTATCGCTAAATCGGTCGTAGCTAACATAATTTCTTGATATTCTATTGCTGATCCTATTTAGTCACAAAATTTGTTCATCGCTAATTACTATTTTTTTTTTAGTAGTTTCTTGTTTTGAGGTTTATAGTCATTTCGTGTCTTTATGTTATAGACTGCTTCGCCTATCTACTCTATGGAGTTTGAAGCTTAAAAATAATCGTTAAGTGAGCTACATCTTTTTTTGTGTTAGTTGATCTAGGACGCACCCTTACTATTATTGCATGACCCATTCTGTAAAACAAATTGACAATACGTGAGAATGTGCACTCACTGGTACTCTTTGTGATAATGATTGTTGATAATGATTGTGGATTTGATATAAATGCATTACATTTTTCAATATTTCTTCTAAGTGTATATAATTTAAATTTAGAGCAATACGCTCAATAGAGGCTTGCCATTGACAAAGGCCTAATTTAAAGGTGGTACGGGCACATGAGCAAATTGCTCAACTAGTGACTCTATTGGATTTTTTATCTTAAGCGTTCCAAATAAATTATATGACCGTTTTAAATTTATATACACTTATATATTCTGAATTTTTAACAAATTTAACAGGGTCATGTGACCCTCTCTTCTACGAGCATAGGTCCGCCTCTGCTGCCATACCAACTTAGTATTAGTTCAGAAGAAAAGACAGTAGAAATGATGAGTAATTAGATTAATTAATGAATTATGAGTTTTTGTTTTTCTACGAAGCCGCTAGTTGACATTTTAAGAATCAAGAAACATAAAATTCTAATCAGGGTTGTTGCTGGAATCTTTGGTACAGTACTGAACTCTTATCTTCCACTAAAACCAGCTATGATCTTTTAGTAAAGAATTGCATCCTTGCAACAACAGTATCATCCTATAACATTTTTTTTAAGTGATCAAAAACTTTATCTAATTAGGATTAATTTGGTAATTAGCGGCTTCATTAGAATCCCAGGCTAGCCTAGGAACTAAAAGACAGTAGAGAACAGCCATAGTGGAGTTCGTGTGCTTTTCAACGCACGAATTGTCGAAAGTCAAAGCTCCAAAAACCTCCCACATGTCAAGTCTTCATTTTCACAAAAATGAAAAATAGAAAAAATTTCGTTGTTCTTTTTCATGTTATTATTATTAATATTGAATATTAATAATAATATAAAAAAACCTTACAATTCCAATATTGTTCAAAGTAGCAACAACCAAAAAAAAAAAGGAATGTGAACTTAATTCAACTCAAAAGCTAGCTGATTCTTTGAAACCAAAATTATATAAAGAGATAAAGCTCATTTTCTCAACTAATATGAAATTAGACATTTAACACCCCGCCCCTACAAGTTCAAGGTTAGACCTTGTAGCGTCAGAGGCGAATCTATGAAGTAACTAGAGGGGTCACCGGCATTCGGAGGGTTCAGCAAAAATTTCGTGTATATATATATATATATATATATATATATATATATATATATATATATATATGTTTTAAGAATATTGATATACTAGTAGTGGCATCCGATATACAAAAGTAGATTTTGATTGAATGTAGAATGTACACCCGCAACCTTCAAAACTTGGGTCCGTCTCAGTAGCGTTGGCGCCCAATAGTAAACCAACAACTAATATGATGTCTTCCTCTAAATCATGTAAAGAGAGTGAATATTAAGCCTAACTAAACTCCAAAGATTAACTCGTAATGTAAAAATTATTGAAGATCATATGGTTTTTCTTTTGATCCACAAAAATCAGGATCAAATGTATGTACATACTATTTCTGGCCACATTTAGTGAGTGAGTGCGTTAATTTGATCAACCTAGCATAAGTTGTTGTGCCAAGCGGTCGTTGGACTTCTATACATAACAAGATGCTTTTGTTCCTCTTTAACATCACTATTTTAACTTATTGAAAAGAGAGAAAAAAGTTGAGTGTTTTTACAATTCTATAATGAATATAAACTATTTTGGTTCTCCATATCTGACCATTACCCATGTGCAACGATGGCCCATCTTTCCTTTATTAATTTTTTTTTAATAATCTTAAGCTAGCTTCCAAAATATTTTTTTCTCCTAATCTATTATTCTATCATAGCCCATTTTTTTCAAAATTTTAATTATATTTCAGCTGAAATAATATGATTGGTTCACGCACTGTCTAATTTTTCTCCAATTTTTATTTTATGGTATACTTGATGCTTTCAACACAAATACTTTAATACGTGGCATGTTCTATAAAGGTCAGCCCAGTGCACAAGTCATCCCGCATTTACGTAAGGTCCGAGGAAAGACTGTGCCCTAAAAGGTAAGATATAGACAACTTACTCTAATGCGTGCATTAGTAACTGCTTTCACGACTCGAACTCTTAAACTTCAAGTCGAACGAAGACAAATTTACCGTTGCTCCAAGGCTCAACATGTGGCATGTTTTATGTGTAGCAAAAATTCGAAGTTAATAATGCAGAAGTGTTTTGCCTTGCTTTATATACTGATTTTTGGTCAAGAGATTTTTGGATGCCCCAAATTAATTGGGACAAAATTGAAATAATAAAAAGTGTTAAGAAGGGGTAGTAGGAAACCAATTATGGGCCCGCATGCTAAAAAGTGGTACAAATTCATCCCCTCAGAAAATCTTTAATTGCAGAAATGCCCCCACTTGCTCTGATTTAAGGATCACTCTTTAATTCATTTATGATTTATCCAACATGGTTCAATGTTTTCTGCAAATATACCTCCAAACTAACAACAATATTACCTAAATTTAAAACGTATTTCCCCTCAACATGCATTATCTACTCATATAGAATGGTCTTGTTCAAAAGTTTTGTTTTTGCTTGAGACATGTATTCTACACTTTTTTGAATTTTTATTGTTGGTAGAAGGAAAGATATGAAAATTGATTTTGGGAATATAATGTTGAGATTGTGAAGGGTAACGCCAATTTGCCTGTAAATCCTCTGGATCTCTAGGTTGAGTGCATGAATTTTGGTTTTAGCTTTCTTTTGCATTTTTATGTTTGAAGATATTGTTCTTGATAAGATTGTGACCAAAATATACATCCCAAATGAATTAAATTTTAAAATAAATGTATCTTTTTATAGATTTTTTCACATAGTGATAAGACGGTTACTATAATTTAAACTCGTGACATTGTAATTCGAACTTTACTTTCATGATATTATTAGACCACTTACAATTACATTTGAGATTAGAGCAAAACTCTGATGGGGTTCCCTTGCTGATTTTAAGGTCTAAAAATTCATATATCTAAGTCAAATCAATCAAATTTTAGCATGAAATTTTACCCTCAATTCTTTGGTATTTACTTGGTTACTTTCATAAATGTAAGTCTTCTGCTTCCTACGTCTCAAATTATCCGTCGTATTTTTCTTTTACACGTCCCTTAAAAAAAATATTAAATAGGAAAGGTTTTTGACTGTTTTACCCTTATATATATCTTAAGATATAATCACTTTTCATTTAATACTTATTCATAATTAAGTTATTTATAGTATTCAAAAATAATTAATATAAAGGGTAGAATAAAAAAAAATTAATTTACTCTTGAAATTCTAAAATGACAAATAATTTGATACAATTATTTAAGAAACGATAATTTAAAACGGAGGAAATAACATTATTATTTAAGCTACTACTACTAGTCTTTTTCTAGTTACACTACTAACTCAGAAAGGTGAAAGTTAAGTGGGATCCAAAATTAATTATTTTTATTTAAAAAGGTAGGATAAAAAAAAAAGCAGAGCAGCTATTAATTCCTGGATAAAACAATTTCAGTGTCGTGTGTGGGTGGGCCCTGATTGATGACATGGCACCAGAGAGTCCACTGTTCACTACTTATTGGGCCCGGATTTCTAGGAATACCGTTATCTCAGAAGCTGACATGGCACCGTCTTGGAACTCATCAAGCTCCCATTTGCTCTGCTGGAGGTGGGACCCAAGTTACAGACCCCTCAAAATGGGCCAATAAGCAATTTTTCTGAATATTATATTAGCCCAACAAACCATTTTCTCCAATATTTTAACAGCCCACGTTAAAACAGTTAGAAAGCAGAAGAACGTCTAGGTTCGAAGAAGCTTAGTTGTACTGAACATTGTCACGGGCCTCGCTCGGCCCCACGGCCCGTTCCCACCTTTTCGTACGGCCCAGTTGTAATTTAAAATATTTTTTAAACGTAATTTTAAATAATCAAAAGTAAGAGCAGATGTATTTCGCATTCACGCAAGGTCGAAGAAAGATAACACCCAAAGGGATGTGATGCAAACAACCTTTCCTAATCTATGAATTAGTGACTGCTTCTACGGCTCGAACTTGTGACCTATAGGTTGCATAGAGATAACGTTACTGTTGTTTCATGACGGCCCTTCACGAAGGGTTCAGGGATGAACCGTACCCCAGATGTTATGATTTAGACAACCTACCCTAACGTAACCATTATTGGTTATTTTAAACTCGTTACTTATAAATCACAGAAAAACAAGGAGGCTCCCCTTCGTTAAAATGTTGAAAAGTGAAAAAGTGAAAAACCGTGGGCGTCATGCATAGCAGGATTATCCGTATTTTGCTCCGTGATCCGTCACGGCCACACTGTACTTAATCCAGTACGGCGTCGGTTGTCAATTTATTTTGCTTTTTAACTTTTATTTTAACTAACTTCTTTTTCTTATTTTTATATATATATATATATATATATATAAGCGCATGTAAAAACTTTTATTATCTAATTATGATTATTATTATATTCACACTTTAACAATATTGTGTTCAAACTTCAAACTTGATTAGGATTATCATTTCCTTTGAACTTTACTGGTAGAGAAATAATGTGACACTGTCGAAAAGTGGAACTCCAAGGGAATAATACTCTTAATTAATGTGCCCATTTGGGTCTTTTAAATAAATCTCTAATTATTAAGTGCAAAAATAAAATATGTACGCGATATGCGATAAGATTTAAAGGTAGTTGCATAGATTGTTTTTGGGTAAAATTTTGTTGGAACTGCAGTGCGTGTGCATGCACTTTTTCAATTTGTTGCCCTCTTGTATTTTTGTATTTAATTTGTCTGGCAACCACAGACTGTAAAGTATTCAATAAGGTAAGAGAAATTGGAATTCGGAGAATAACGCAAACGACAAAGCACAGTGGATATAAATGAAAAACAAATAAAAAAGAATCATAGGCAAAAAACAAGAGAAAAAAACAACATTAAAAGATAAACACATAGATACTTTGAGTGGTAGAGAGGTGACATGTGTCCTATTATTAACTTTAAACTCTACTAAAAGATAAATTTATGTTGGTTGTTTAATTTGTGCTAATGCTTTAGTTTCTTCAAGAATCTCTTTTATCCTTTTGGCTTTTACGTTAATCTTGTTGGATTAAACCCGACAATCTCGGCTAATTAAACATGTCATATTTTTCTAATCACCAAAGAGCTGGCACACCCCATGCGCATCATCAAAGTTCACAAAAGATATAATATTTGATTTACCCTTACATTTATTACATTATATACACGAACAATATGATTATTTTACATTATCAGTATAATATAAATCGTGGCAATATAATTTTTATCATTTTTATCAAGCTAGCAATTTAATGCTTATCTTACATATTTATTTTTAATTATTTTATAAATAACTTAATTCTGTTAATATTTTTTACTCAAAACTTAAAATCTTGATCTCCCTGTGGATTGTGTTTCAATTTCCTACAACATTTAATTTTGGCGTATGCAGCACCGCACGAGGGGGTAATTCCAGATGTCTATTGTTAATAAGGTTTAAGGGAAAGATTAGACATAAGATAAGAGCAATATCCAAAAATATATCTTGATGTTCTTTGTAAACATGATCTGATGATCACATGGCTTTGTCATAAAAAGACAAGAAATATTTGCTATTATGAAAAAATGCATGCATTGTTGCATATCAGTGAGTCCTACTAATGTTTTATGATTATGTCTTAATTGAAAGTGTTCGTAATTAATGATGTTCATTGAATAGCACCTAATTTATTGTTGTTTGTAATCTTTGACTACATGGTTTTTTGTGCAGAATGCCAGAAACCACATGCTTTAATTTCTTCTTAATGAGAATTAATGCCTCAACAGATCTTATTAATTGGCTAAAATGCAGCTGCTTATTGTTGAATCAGAAAGGCATTTTTGGTTCTTGTCTCAAGACTTGGCTAAGCATAGACCAGATTCCTTTTTTTGTTGTTGGTAAGATCCATTTTTGCTCTTACTAGATAAAACCTAGATCAAAATGAAGAATATTTTATCTGTCTATTTTTCTTTTGTCACAGAGTAACTATAGACATATTTAAAAATTCAGTATTTGCTTTAATTTTAGGTCTAATTAATCCAGATTTATGTCAGGAAGTCCCGCTATTTGTACAGGGCTCTCTATCAAATGTGACTTTATTTCTAAAGCTCGAACTCAAAATCTGTAATTAAGGATAAAAGAATACTTACTATCCGTCACAATCTTTGATAGTTTTTCCATTGAAGAATTTTCATAAATCATTACAGTTTAAAGCCTGTCCGTGTTACTAACTATTCCAACCCTTAATATCAATTTTTCCTTTACTAAAGTATGAATTTTGGCATGCAATACAGTTGCCTCTTCAGGAAATATGTTTCGCGTCATTACTTTTCTTAATTGTATTCTAATTTATCGTACTACTCAATTTTTAAGCTATTTTGTTGTCAACTAACGACTTAATTAAATATGATAAGCCTTAATTAATTGGGGCGCACATGTACTTCAGCGGCGTACTAAGAAGACTCCTAATTACGTGTCCTAAAACTAGAGCTAAAGCCAAAAGATCTGTTAATTAATTCTCTTTAGAAGAAGTTCTTACGTCGGCCTAGCCAGCTTAATGCTTTGATTTATTTAATCTTTAAAGTAATGATTAATGAAAAGGATTATAATTTTATTCCGAAAAAAAATTAATAATAAAGATCGAAGTCCTAAAAAACAGTAGTTGTGACGAACTATGTGCTTTGTTCATGAGGTGATCATGTGTAAAGAAAATATTGACTAAATCAGGTACATCAATTATCTTCATCCATCTTGGAAAATAATTCATAATTTTGTAGTTCCTAATTAAGCAAATTCAAGGAATTTACGCGTAATTTGGTCTTTAAAAAAAATGAGGACATATATGTGCTGGGTCAAAGGGAACTTGAATGTGAACAAAAAAATAACACTCTATAATAATAAGCTTCAGTTCTCAAAACAAGTCTGTTAATTATTAGATCATAGATTACAAATACAAAGTACCCCAAGGAATACATTAAACTAAAACAGCGAAACTACTGAATTGTTTTCATATTTTTTTTTCTTTCAGTTTACAATATTATGCTGAATTCATACTACTGTAATTTTTCCAATAAATGAGCGCAGTTTGCCCCTAATTATTCTCTAACTCTGGCCACAAAACGAAAAGCTTCGTTGTTAGTTTAGAACTAATCTTCTTGAGTACTAAAATTAATTTCAGTTTTCCAAGCATGAACAGTAGGCTCTTTGTTTTTCTTTTGCCCCTCATATACAGTTCAAATGGAAGCATTCGTGAGATATACTAAAGAAACTGATGGTTAGAATTTGAATTTAATGAGTTCAATCATAACTCATCTTAATTACTAGATTCATAATTAAATATTTGTACATACGAAATCAAATTAGAAAGGGAATTTCGCCAGATGTGTTTCTATAACAGACTCAACATGAAAATAAATATATATTTGTTTATCCTTAAATTTGGATAACAATTAAACTTATAATGTGGATTTAAGGATACGTGATTTCACAAAATATTAATTGAAAAATATAAAAATTAATGATAGAATTGTACGATAAAGTAAATCAAATCAGTATTTGAGTAGAACTCAGCCCTTGAGTTAATGTATCCTCGAACTGGTTGATGCAAGGATAATAAAAATACAATAAGCTGAAAAATAAGAGTGTGAACGAGAAAGAAAATTATATTGCTTTTGTCTTAGTTGTCCCCACAAAATGGTTAGAACTCCCCTTTATATAGTAGAGGAATTCTATATATGATACAATTCTAATTACTGAAGGAAATCTCATGATTAGCTAAACAACCGTTCTTGATTCGATCCGTTCCGAGATTTTCACCATGATCTTCGACCAGTCGCGGATATCTCGTTTTTTCATTATAACGCTATCTTCGGTATTGCTCGATGCATGTCTTGTTTGGTTTCGATTGCTGTCGGCCTCAATCTTAGCAGGTGTCTCGAATCTCAAGCTCGGTACCTTATCTTCGTGTCTTGACCCGATCCACTCCGGGGTTGACCTTCGATACAATTTCTTGTTCTCGGTCAGCATAGAAAAATTGAGTATACTCGATTTTAACCGTATACAATAGTATAATTCAAGATTTTAACTTCCAACGACCTAAATATGTGGTACTTTTATCTTTTTAGGTCAGTTTAATTTTTTATATTTAGTAAATATCTAAATTTAAAATATAATATCTTATTTGCCTTACAGACCGTACGAACAAAAATTGTATGTGCAAAGATTGTAGTTATTTAAAAACCAGCTAAGCAGATCAATTATATAGTATAAAGTTTTGGTAGATAGTGCAAAGATGTGTTGTAATCTCCAACCAAAAGTTGAAGACAGTACAGATAGAGTTGCACTAACACGTACCATCCCCCTCTGTCATTCTCCTACTCCTTTTTTTTTCCAAACATTAACGGATTCCTTACGTAAACCTATGCTACTATATATTTTTTGTTATTTACTTGTTTTCCATTGCTGTTTTAGCATTTGCTGCATTTATTAATTAATTACTCCTGTGTGTCCACTTCTGAGCCAGGGATGCTGTGGAAGTTTCAGTCTCGAACTTCGAGAAGGACGAATTTCTTTTTATCCCTGAATTAGTCGAATCATTATATTTCAAATACCGTGTTGTTGTAGCAAAAAAGACTAATTATCAATTTTGTTTATGTACTTTACAGAATTAAGTTAACTAGCTTACTAAACAATTATAGCTATGTAACTCGTCATAACTAGCAAACATGATAAGATAACTTGAAAATTTCAATGTTAATATGATAATAAGTTGAACTGAATTGATGTCGTCAAATTATTTACATTATCTGTATAATATAATTAATCCAGTAAATACTTTTAGTATTTAAAATATAATTTTACAATACTTCAAAATATTCATCATTCTGATGAAAAATGATTTTCTGGAATTTCTACAAGTTTAAAGAGTTTAGTCTATTTCATTAATCAAATTTGAATATTGACACGGTATGATCTCTATTCATTTTTTAAACTTTTAATTGGTTCAATATTGCCTTACATTACTCAATTAAATGTTTTCATATAAAAATAAAGTGTTGAGAGTGATATTTTTATATTAGTAAGTCAATGTAACCATGCATAAAGGTTGTGGTAGTGTGATAAGTACTCCTCAATTCTTAATCACAGATCTCATGTTCGAGTTTTGTGTATAAAATCACCTATAGTAGCAAACACTGCAAAAGTGAAAATTTTCAATACGAAAATTACCCGTACCCCAATGCGAATATCGAACATATAGCTAAAAAATCAATAAAAACAATCACTACATATAATATGAAACCCCACGCTCAAAACCGAAAGCCTTGAAAACTACTTAGTTTAGGCAGTTTTATAGACCCCTGTGATGACTCGCCATGTCATCATGCCACATAAGCGTCATTTGGCATATATTAATGCCATGTGGAAGCTTACATAAGAGGAATGCTTGCATTTGTGAGAAGATTCTAGAGAAGTATGGACATTTCCTTTGAAAGATCCTGGATGTTTATGGATTTGCTAGGAAAGTCCTTGGAATCTTCTAGGCTTGTAGAGAATTCTAGAGAAAGCCCTTATCTTGTAAATATTAAGTACTTGTGTAACAATTAATATTTACACACTAGCCCCTAGGAGATTAGTATATAAAGGAGGCCATTTATTTGTAATTCATCAAGCAAACAATTCAAGTTTTCTCTAATACAAAGCTTCCTTTAATAATTCTCTTGTGTCCTTTCTACCATTCTCTTAGCGATCTTGAGTATAGTAAGGCTGACTTGGCAGAGCAAGAACGTGAGCAAATTGTCAAGTGCCGCACGTGTACTTAGTTAACGACTAAGGACGTGGCAACGTGGTATCAGAGCAAACGTTGCGACAAAGGGAATGGCGAACGACGGAGAAATTAACGCTGCCAACACCCAAGCCAACGTCATCCAGGATGCTGCTGGCAAGAGCGGCCATAATAAAAAGAGAAATGGCACCAACAAGGGCCAGGAGGTGCCACCCGAGGTTATGTCAAATGAAGGGCTTACATCCCAAGAACCATCTGCCACTGAGGCGAGCGAGGATGAAGTGGAGGTCCTGCCTGAGAATGTATCGCTCGGTAAAGAGTGGGTAATGAAGATGGACGTCGTTGAGATCTTTGGCCAACGCTTGGGGAAGGTGGAAGGCACCCTTAGCATTCTTGAGGGGCACACTCTTGAAGAGATTGAGAGCATCCGAAATGACTTGGAGGGACGTACACAAACCCAGATAGAACTAAGGCAAACTATCACTGCCTTAGAGTGCAGACTCATGGAGGCTTTGAGTACTATCGATGCTATGAAGGCAAAGATAGAGTCACTCGAGGAGCATGTTAGTGCTGGCATGACCGAGGCAGCCAACAATGTTGTGGTGAGGAGGGAGGCCAAGATCGAGGCTCCCAAACCCCTGGTGTTCAAAGGAGTTCGTGTTGCGCAAGAAGTGGAAAACTTCCTTTGGCACTTAGAGAACTACTTCAAGCACGGCAAAGTGAAGGACGACGAGGCCATGATCAACACTGCGGTGTTGTACCTCTCAGAGACTGCCATGCTATGGTGGAGAAGGAAGATGGCTGACATGGATAAAAGTATATGTACTATTAGCACGTGGGATCAGTTCAAAGCCGAACTCAAGCGATAGTTCTTTCCAAGCAATGTCTTGTACGAGGCAAGGCGTAAACTTAGGGAGTTGAAGCAAACCGGGAGCATATGTGTCGATGTCAAGGAGTTCACTACCCCTATGCTTCAAATCCCCAACCTGACCAATAATGACTTTTTATTCCACTTCATGGATGGGTTACAAAATTGGGCTAAGCAGGAGTTACAATGTCGGCAAGTCGCAAATATAGACCAAGCCATAGTGAAGGCCGAATCATTGATGGATTTTAGGCATGACATGCACGACAAAGGGAAAGTCAAAGAATCAAAGTTTAACAATATCAAAGGTGGGGGAGACCGCGGCAAAGGCAAGGAGATACACTAACAATACTACAAGACTCAACATTCCAAAAAGCTGAGTGGCCTTCAGGGCTACACCGAGAAGAAGGCGCAAGCCGAGAAGAAGGGATGTTACATATGCGGAGGGCCGCACACCTTCAGGAATTGTCCCGACCTAAAGAGCCTTAGCGCCATGGTCCGTGAACAGAAGGAGCAGCCGCAAGGAGAGAGTTCGGGAACCGCACAGTTAGGTATGGTCGGATTATGCGGTGCTGTCACAAAGCAATCTATCTAACCTACCGAGAATGGAAACCAGTACGTGGATCTCACCATCAACAACAAGCTTGCTCGTGCAATGGTGGATACTGGAGTAACTCATAATTTTGTGACGGAGGCTGCCGCAAAAAGACTAGAATTGAAGCTTGCTCCAACCAACTCCCGCGTCAAGACCGTGAATGCCGAGGTACAAAATGCTCGTGGAGTAGTTAATAGAGTTGGTGTCAAATTGGGAACTTGGAAAGGTATGACAAACTTTTCCGTAACCGCTATGGATATCTTTGACATCATATTGGGACAAGAGTGATTTAGACATTGTCATACTTTGATCGATCCCTACCTCCAACATCTCTTAGTTATGGAGCGAGAAGGAGCTTGCACGGTACCTACAGTGTCTATGCCACACGGACAGAGCCTAGCACAACTCTCAGCTATGCAGGTTGTCAAGGGGATCAAGAATGGGGAGCCGACGTTCGCGGCAACCATCACAAGTCTGGAGGAAGACAAGAGTTTTCAAGCGGCACTACCACCTTGCATAGAAAAGTTGCTTGAGGAAAACAAAGATGTCATGCCCGAGGAGTGGCCTATGTACATGCCGCCTAGGCGAGAGGTGGATCACAAGATTGAGTTGGAGCCAGGGGCTAAGTCACCCGCATTTGCCCCATATCGTATGGCACCGCCCGAGCTAGAGAAACTTAGGAAACAATTGAAAGAGCTGCTAGATGCTGGTCACATTCGCCCATCAAAGGCACCTTTCGGCGCACCGGTATTTTTCCAGAAGAAGAAGGATGGATCATTACGCGTGTGCATAGACTACCGAGCACTTAATAAGGTCACAGTGAAGAATAAGTACCCGATCCCTCTCATTGCTGACTTGTTTGACAGACTTGGGCAAGCCAAGTATTTTACCAAGGTGGATCTTCGCAAGGGCTACTACCAGGTTCGCATTGCAGAGGGGGATGAGCCAAAGACAACATGTGTGACGAGATATGGAGCCTTTGAGTGGTTGGTGCTGCCTTTCGGTTTAACCAATGCACCTGGCACATTTTGCACCCTTATGAATAAGATTTTCCATCCTTACCTTGATCAGTTCGTGGTAGTCTACCTAGACGACATAGTCATCTACAGCAATACCTTAGAAGAGCACATGAAGTATTTAAGGAAGGTTTTCCAAGTCTTGCGGGAGAACGTGCTATACATCAAGAGGGAGAAATACGAGTTTGCGCAATCAAAGGTGCATTTCTTAGGCCATGTTATTAGCAATGGCAAGCTACGCATAGACGAGGATAAGGTACGTGCTATCCAAGAGTGGGAGGCACCTATAAAGGTAACTGAGTTGAGATCCTTTCTTGGCCTTATTAACTACTATCGTCGGTTCATGTGTGGCTACTTAGCAAAGGTCGCACCATTGACAGAGTTGCTGATGAAGAACAAGCCATGGGTTTGGACGGAGCATTGTCAAAGGGCGTTTGAAGACCTCAAGGAAGTTGTAACAGAAGAGCCAGTCTTGGCATTACCTGACTTTGCCAAGACACTTGAGGTGCATACAGATGCCTCAGATTTTGCCATTGGGGGTGTCTTGATGAAGGATAAGCATCCCATAGCATTTGAGAGTCGCAAGTTAAATGAGACGGAGCAGCATTACACAGCGCCAGAGAAGGAGATGACTGCTATTGTGCATTGCCTTCATACATGGAGACATTATTTGCTTGAGTCGAGGTTCGTGGTCAAGACTGACAATGTAGCTACTAGCTACTTTTAGACGCAGAAGAAGCTCACCCAAAAACAGGCTCGGTGGCAGGATTTCTTGGCCGAATTTGATTATATACTAGAGTATAAGCCGGGCAAAGGTAACGTTGTAGCCGATGCCTTGAGTCGGAAAGCCAAGCTTGCTGCAATCACTTCAACAAGATGGGACATTCGTGAGGCTATAAAAGAAGGCATGCAACACGATCCAGCAGCCAAACAACTTATCGAGTTAGCCAACCAGGGCAATACGAGACGTTTTTGGGTCGAAGACGGCCTACTACTTACCACAGGTCGGCGGGTCTACGTGCCTAAGTTTGAAGACATTAGACTGCGGATTATAAGGGAGAGTCATGACACAATGTGGGCTGGTCATCCAGGCCAACGTCGCACTAGGGCCTTGGTTGAGTCAGTCTAATATTGGCCACGCATGCGAGATGACATAGAGTGTTATGTGCAGACTTGTCTTGTCTGTCAACAGGACAAGGTTGAGCAACAAAAACCCCGAGGACTTTTGGAGCCACTACCAGTTGCAGAGCGTCCATGGGAGAGTGTGACTATGGACTTTATCACTTGCCTACCGAAGTCTGACGGTTATGGTTCTATTATGGTGGTCGTGGATAGATTTTCCAAATATGCCACCTTCATGCCCGCCACACCAGGTTGCATTGCCAAAGAAGCCGCCAAAGCTATTCTTTAAGAATGTGGTGAAGTATTGGCGCTTACCAAGGCATATTATCAGTGATCGAGGCCCTCGTTTTACTAGGAACTTTTGAAGAGAATTATTCAACATACTTGGCATGGAACTGCAATTTTCCACTAGTTTCCACCCACAGACAGATGGACAAACGGAATGGGTCAATGCCTTACTAGAATGCTACTTGAGGCATTATATAAGCACACATCAGAAAGATTGGTCAAGGCTCCTAGACACCGCCCAATTCTCTTATAACTTGCAGCGGAGTGAGTCCACGGGGCGGACACCATTTGAGCTAGCCATAGGCCAACAGCCACAAACTCCACATTCGTTACCAGCCGCGTTCGAGGGAAAAAGTTTGGGGGCTTATCATATGGCTAAAGGATGGGAGGAGCAGTTTGACACTGCTAAGTCCTACTTGGATAATGCAGCTAAGAAGATGAAGAAGTTTGCAGATCGTAAGCGACATCCCACGAACTATAGAGTTGGGGACATGGTCATGGTGAAGTTTAATCCAAGACAGTTTAAGACACTACGGGGCATGCATCAGAATCTGATTCGCAAGTATGAGGGGCCATTTAAGATAGTCGCCAAGGTAGGAAAGATCTCATACAAGCTTGACATGCCATCATATCTTAAGATCTACCCTGTCTTCCATGCCAGCATGCTTAAGCCATATCATGAAGACAAGAATGATCCAAGTAGGGGCCAATCAAGTTGAGCGCCTATTACTATCACCGCCTCGCACGACCGGGAGATTGAGGCTATTATTGATTACCAGGCCAGGCAAAAACAAGGGCAAAAAGCCACCGCAATGTTCCTCGTCCATTGGAAGGGGCAATCACCGGAGGAAGCCACATGGGAACGTTATGAAGATTTATGGCAATTCAAAGATAAGATCCAAGAGTTTATGCAATAACATTGCGCTGCGGTCGTCCCAACATTAGGTGGGGGAGAGTGTGATGACTTGCCATGTCATCATGCCACATAAGCACCATTTGACATATATTAATGCCATGTGGAAGCTTACGTAGGAGGAATGCTTGCATTTGTGAGAAGATTCTAGAGAAGTATGGACATTTCCTTTGGAAGATCTTAGATGTTTATGGATTTGCTAGGAAAGTCCTTGGAATCTTATAGGCTTGTAGAGAATTCTAGAGAAAGCCCTTATCTTGTAAATATTAAGAACTTGTGTAATAATTAATATTTACACACTAGCTCCTAGGAGACTAGTTATTGAAGTTATTGGCATGTATTTGAAGTTATTGGCATGGTATGTCAAACGATCCATGTAAATTGTCAAATATTTTTGGTCAGACGACACGATGCAAATTGGCAAATTAGCATGATCTTATAGCGTTGGCGACCTCAAATAATCCTCCCTAGTCCCTAGATATTGTACAATGGAATTGAAAGCCATGCTTGAATTATTGTCAATTTGATGTAACATCATTCTTACATCCACGTTCAGCAACATGCTAAATCAACCTCACACAAATAATCAGTCAAATTCATTATTTAATCTTCGTGTATAGGACTCTATGAACCAGACTTTCACTAAGAGAAAGATATGCCTACAATGAAACTGTTAGATCTTTGTTGATGCATATAAATTATTTTTCCAGTCTGTGAAGCTAAGAAAAACAGTCTCGATAATATACATAGACAATACATTGATTATATATAGTTATACACAATTATATACAATTATACATAGGTTATACATATTTTATACATCCACGATTATTTTTAGTTTAAACGAATAAATGAGCTATTTAGGTTAATTATTCTATTATTTATATTAGGGGTCTGTAAATAAGTTGCTTGTTCCCTAGATATATTAATTAGTTCCCATAATCTACAAGCATGCAGCACAGCCCACAGCATTCATTTGCGCACACGCCCCTTACCATACCTTTTGTTATGTAACCTAACAAATTTAAAAATATTTCAAATTCTACAGTAAAACGTTACTCGACAAAGTACGTCCTAAATTTAGGCTAACACATTTTATTGTATGAAATCTACATATTTTCACATGCGGTAAAGTGACTTTGCATGCAATCATGATTGTTCGTGTTTAAAAGAGTATGAATAATATGGCTTATTAAATTTATTTTTCGTGTTGTTTATGTAAGAATTTAATTTGTCATTTGATTGAACACTCTGCATGTTACTTTATTTTTTTCCCTGCTAAAACACTACTCCTAAGATAAAAAGAAGAGGGGAAATTAAATAACCTCAAGTGGCAAAGGCTACAAAAATGATTTTACTATAGAGGATTATGAGGGTGTTTGGCTAAGCTTATAAGCTGGTCAAACTGACTTATAAGCACATTTTGGCTTATCTACGCGTTTGGTAAACATTCAAATTGCTTATAAACCAAGTGCTTATAAGCTAAAATCAGCCATAAGTCATAAGCTGGTCACCTCCAATTTATGGCTTTTCAGCTTATAAGTACTTTTAGTTTGACCAACACTTTTACTAGTTTATCCTTAATAATATTTTCTAATTCACAAAATACTTTTCCCAAAATAAATTTCTTGACTTTCTCTTCATTCCATATTCGTTATTAATTCTTTTCTTTACTAAAATTTTTTTAATTTATAATCTTTTGAAAAAAAATTCAAGGGTATTTTAGTCATTTTAACAAAAGAATAGCTTATCAGCACTTTTTAATCAAACATATCAACTGTTTATTATCAGTTTCAACACTTCTATCCAAACACGTAAATGCTTGTTTTAAAAATCAGTTTCAGCACTTAAAAAAACTTTTCAGCACTACAAGCTTATCAGTTATTTATAATCAGCTAATCCAAATGGGCTCTATATTACCATTTCCTTTTCTTGTCTCTTATTTCCTCTTTTCTTCCTACTACGTACTTCAACTTTTTTCTTTTCCCATTATTTTCTTTTTACAAAAAAGAAAAAGAAAAAGGAAGAAGGGTAAACAATTGGAGTAATACAGTTACCAGTTAAGAATATAATTAAGAATGGCTTTAAGTGACTCATTAACGTGATTAAGGGACATAATGATGCAACTAAACGACCTTTATTGTGACAGTAGCGATAATGCAATTGTTTAATAACCAACAGGCTTGGTGGGTAGGATGTTCAAACTTTAATTAGTCTCAATCTTCAATCATTTTTACAATATTATTTCTAATTCTTTTAAGGGATCCAAATGATTGAAAATGATTGATTCACCAATATTGCTGCTATGCAAGATAGATACTACTATTTAATAATAGCCTATTATCATAATCATTTAGTGATTTTAGAGATCACGTAGCTATACACAGAGCTTAGAGATTTTCATCTTATTTTGTATTTGCAGTAATCGTTGTATTTTGGCTTTGATAAAACATTAGTAAAACTGTGGAGCACAAAATATTTTCACCAAGAATAGGGCGGAAAAATATTTTCACTTGGCTACATCTACTCCCTCGCCTATATACATTATATTTTTACATTATTTATATAAAAATATTAAGATAATAACTCTTTTTTAATTTATATGTGATGTTTTAATGAGCTTGCATACATCTTAAATTCTTGACTATTTTGCCTTAGATGTCAATAGCATAAGTATTGATAAAACTATGCCAACACAAAAATAAAATAAAAAGAAATTACATTAATGTTTTTAGAGAATGACTGACGTGGAAGTGTCTTGGTTTGTTATTTGTACTTAAAAAAGGGTAAGTATTCCGCGTTTATTGGGAATGACAGGATAATATGACGTAGACACTCTACTCTAATGCAAGTATTATTGACTGGTTCTACAGCTTGAACCCACGACTTTTTTTTTACAAAAGGAACAAAAGTAGATTTTATTACCATCAAATATAATATTCTCTCCGTTCACTTTTACTTGTCCACTATTTACTTTGCACACCTCTTAAGAAATAATAAATAAAATGCATAATTTATCATGATACCATATTAATTGGTGTATAGTTTTAATGGATTGGAAAATGATTTGGAATGAATAATTAATGCAAAGGACAAAACAGGAAAAATAAATTATTTTTCTCTTGATATGTGAAAAATGACAAGTAAAAATAAAAATTTATTTTTAGAATACTTTACGACCGAAAGTGAACGAGGGTGATACTCACATACTGTTCCTGAACTAGAAACAAAGGGTTCAAAGAAGTCATATCTCTTCGCGCAATTAAGAAATCAAACTATTGACTGTATATAGAGCTAAAATACGAAAACCAAAGCTACCATTTATTGTCACAAACATTAGTAATTACCAAAATCATTTGCAGATCACATCTATCGAAGATACATGCAATATTAGGAGTATCCTTTTTCTTAAAAAAAAATTGAATCTGCCATAATTCACATCTGCAAAGATCTTTAAGATCTGTGGTCAATACGATAGTGTCAGAATTAAAGAAGTGTGGGTCAAAATTCTCAAACTTGTAAACCAAACCAAACAAAGATTCGAAAAAACTTAACTACTAACTCTAGAAAAAATAAATAGTACACTTCTTATGATTACCCTCTTATTTAAAAGGAATAAAATACCAAATACTAGTCTACTTGTTAAAAAAAACCTATCAAGAAATAGAAAGATATGGGCTATTTTTTATTCTCTGATAATTGAGAGAGAGAGAACAGAAATAATAATTAATAAGCATGGAAGCATGTTAGCAGTCCGGATTAAACGGGAATTCTTGTATTTTCCTCTCTCGTTTTTTTATTTTTCTTTTTTTTTTATTTTTTTTTTCTGATTATAAAAATTTAATCCTCACATGGGAGGAAGATGCATCATTTACCAAACTTCAAATAAAATGTGTAAGCTCTTTTATTTCCCTTTTTAGACTTATGCATCATTTATTCGTTTATACCAGTGTCTGCACTAACCTAAGCAGATATGAGAAATTAACTAATATTTTTTGCCTCTGCTGAAATGTGGATCTTAAGGTGTGTTTGGTACGACGGAAAATATTTTCCGGAAAATGTTTTGACATTTTTCACTGTTTGGTTGCACGAAATAGTTTGGAAAATATTTTCCTACATATCACATATCCTGAAATTGAAGGAAAATGACTCATCTAGAAAAAGTTAGAAAAATATTTTCCAAAAACTTCACCTACCCTCACATCTACCCCCCAACCCCTTATTTTCTGTTTTCTGTTTTTTCGTTTTTCTGCACCAACCCCCTCCCCTGCAAATTTTTCTTTATTTATATTTTCAGTTCTGATTTTTTTATTTTTCAGTTTACAAATTCGAAATTTTACGAGTTCCAAAGTTATGAGTTCGGAGGTTTATGTGTTTGGAAGTTTGCGGGTTTAGAAATTATAAAGTTTTCGGGTTCGAATGTTTAGCGGTTCAGAAGTTTATGAAATTTGTGAGTTCGGAAGGTTGTTGGTTTGAAAGTTTATGGCTTCATGTTTATTGTATCTAAATTATTTATGAATACTCTTGAGAAGTTATTTTCCTTAATTTACGTACCAAACATCGAAAAATGAGTAAGATTACTACTTGTTTTTCAAGAAAATATTTTCTGTTATAGCAAACACACCCTTAATCTTTCGTGATTTTCATCTTCTTTAATTGACCACTAAATGACACCTGTTAGTGCAACTATGTGCAGAGTTAAGGTAGAGGGAAGGGGTTCATTTAAATCCCTTTCGTTGAAACTTTTTACTGTGTAAGTAGGGTAAAAATAATATACTTTATTATTAGGTATAAAATGTTGAATTCCCGTGTTCAAATTTAGATGTGGCATTGTAATATTTTTTTCAATTCCGCTTGTATAAACTTTTGATTTACCATTGAGTGGACTCGTGCTATCATTTATTATTTCAAGTAGTATTGTTTTTCTTTGCAGCTTTCGTTTTCATCTGGATTTTGAGCAGGGTCCAATTCAGACATTAAAATATTTTTTGGGGCCCAATTGATAGTGTGATTGCTTCCACAGTAGTAATAGTGAAATTTGTTTCCATTTTCTATTTTTCTCATTCTCTGGACTAATCATTAAGTACTATGGCATAAATGGAATATAAGCATCCACCAAAAGAAATGACCTTTCTATAAGATTTTTGAGTAAACAAGAAAGAAAAAAATTACGAGTTCAAGTTCTTTACTTATACAATCATGCCACACATAAAATACTTACAATTAAATTTGGAGAATAATATTCTTAGCTAAAATACGAAAAAATCTAGCATAATATACTAGATTATCAAACTTCTGCGTATAAAACTCCAGGACATTGTGCTGGAGTCCAAACTTCGAAGGCACATTATCCATGAATTCTAGCATATTATGCTACTATGTAAAAGTTCAAACTCTAACAAATTGTGCTGGAGTTCACATATAGGGTATTTTGAATTCCAACACATTATGCCGGAATTTCATATGTAAAAAGTTTAAACTTCAACATAATATGCTGAATTTTTTCGGATTCAATTTAGGGTATTTATGTTTATATTTTATTACCGCATAAGAAAGTAACTAATTTTGAATTAATTTTAAAATAATATCTAATTTTTAATTAGTAATTGTAAATCAGGCTAATTTTTGAATTTCTTCCAATGAGAATGTGCCCAATTTGAATGGGTCGCCTAAATCAGTATAGGCCTACTATTATTAAGAATTACCAAATGAATATGGCTTCTTGGGCCATCTAAACAATCCTATTGCACCTTGGAGTAATGGAGGCCCATACATTTTTTAATTGAAAAAATGACACTGTATAGTCACTCTCAAAATAATGGCAGAAAAATGTATAATTTTTTGTATATATATAAATTATATGTTATATACAAAAATTATATAAATTTTATATATTGTTTCGGCTACCGAATATAAATAGTTTTTGGCGCTGGTTAAAAGTGATAATACCCTTTTTAATTTAAGATCCTAATCCACTATATTGACTCTTTTGAGTACTTTAGACCATCTGGGTTTAATAGCTTGTCAAGATTTTAACACTGCAGTAGAGATATTTGAGAAAGAAATCTTGAAACAAATAGGAATTTTTTATGTGATATACGAAATAAAATCCATATTTATTATAATTCATTCCAAATATTGATTCTGACAAAGGGTATATCGGTATACAATATATGCACTATGCAAGAAAACATTATCTTACAATGTCAAATTACTCTTAAATGAGGTCCTATATAATAGTAATAACTCTTAAAGTTATTTCTATTACAACAAAATTACAATATGTTACTTAAGTTATGGTTAAATCTTGCTACTATGCTATCTATTGACATTAAACTCCGTATAACTGGTTTTATTTAAGTTATGGTTAAATATTGCTATTATGCTATCTCTTGAAATTTAACTCCATATAACATATTATGGGAGAGTGAGAATAGACAGGAAAAGGAAATGCTGATGGATAATTACATACACTTTACATGTATCTCTAGGAATAAAATTTAGGCCCACAACCAGAAAAGGATCGAAGTGAAGATGCATTATTATTAGCATTCTCCTATTATTTTCTATTTTTTAATTTTTATTATTATCTGTTGATTCTTTTGCTTTGATTATCTTATTGTTTTGTTAGTTTGTTGTGTTACTATCTTTGTCTTCATTGTTTTTAATATGACTTCTTCACTGCTGTTTTTTTTTTTCAAACATACTCAGAAATATTTTTTCTTGAGCCGAAAGTCTATCGGAAACAATTCTGCACATATACTACCCTCTCCAAAACTCGCTCCATCATAATTTTGCATACACTTTACATGTATCTCTAGGAATAAAATTAAGGCCCACAACTAGAAAATGACCCAAGTGAAGATGCATATATAGAGAACAAAAGGAGAGTTCAGTTTGAGAGAGACAAAATGAACATCAAACAGAGAACAAAAAAACAAGAAATGTTTCCTCACTTCCCTACACTTTATACTGTTCTTGTGTTCCCCTCTTAGCACGCTCAATTCCAATTTTTGATAGTAATTTCACTTTCAATCATCACTTGTGGACCCCCAATTTTATTTTACCCCATGCCAATGGAGTAATAGCACTTTATTTGATCAATCTATTATGGTATTTTTCTTTTCTCTTTGTTTTTTCGTTTAAAACTTTGTTGATTATCTTAATAAATCTTATTATTTCTATAATGATGTTCTTAATCATTTGCCTGTGCCATAAAGTTCAAGCACTTAGTTGACTAATCTATGGAGTGCATATCCAATAACAAATCCTTAGTACTTGATCTCCTTTTGTTTTCTTCATAGATCTTCTTTTGTTTTGTGCTGAGTCCACTTAGTTGATTTTCTCATTAACATGTTTTATTAAAAACAGAAAAATGGAGAAAAAAATTAGAAAAAAGCATTAAACCTTCCCTTAAAAAACAAAAAAGAATATTATATGTAGAAGGTATGAAAAGAGAAAACGGGGATTACAAGGTGAGGAATCGAACCGTCACTAACAAAGTGTAAATCAACTGGACTACCAAGATTTTCTAAGCATTATACTTTTAAATATGAAATTCTAGTAAAATAATAATTAATGAATGGTAACCAAAAATTTTGTGCAGCTATACGTATGTAGACTGATGATTTTTATTCGGTATAATTAGGGGTGTTCATAAAAATCCGAAAAACTGAACCAAATCGAAAACTGAACCAAATCGACCAAAAAATCCGATACATTTTAGGTTTGGTTTGGTTTGATCAAATTTGGTTTGGTTTGGTTTTAGTTTTAATCAAAAAATAACTGAAAAAATCGAATCAAACCGACTATAAAAGTAGCAATTTAAATTTATTATTACACCTACATATATGTATATTTTTATATAAAGTTTTTAAAATTTTATGGTACATATTAGTCATTTATTTTTTAGTCTAGTTATTTGCTATTATAATAATCTAATTCGTTGCATTTACATTCTAGTTTGATTGGTAGTTTTCTATTGCTAAGTACACGAATTTATTTCATGTTAAAAATAATTAATTTTTAATTGAGTACTTTAATTAATCATCACTATTTGATTCAATTATCATCAATATATCTTGATAAATGATAGATTTCTCAAAGAGCAATTGATTTGATAGTGTTACGTTGAAAATGTAGTAGTCGGAATATGCGTTTGATAGTGTATGTCTCATATTTAAGAAAAAACCCGATGAATAACCGAAAAAATAAAAAAATCGACAAAAAACCGAATCAAACTGACCTAATTAGTTTTGTTTTGTTCCAATATTTGAAAAACCGACTTACTTAGTTTGATTTCTTTTTAGGGAAAAATCGACTCAAACCGAACCATGAACACCTCCGGGTATAATCAATTATAACAAGATAAGATGGACAATAGTCAACAATCTTTTTTCATCATCCAACAATCTCAAATTATCAAAGGATTGACAAATATTATGCCTTTTTTTCCTTATAGTATGAAATAGTATAAGATATTCTCAGATAGCGATAATTCACTCTCCACTCTCACTTTTTTGAGTTCCTTTTTTTGTTTTCTTGATACGTATCTCACACTTTAAGAAAGTGCTTTTGCTTTAATAGAAGCAATCTCAGGTCAAAGAAAAAGAGAATAAGGACCCTCCTTCACTATATGATTAGTTGATTTAGCCAGCAAGCTGGACTAATAATTACCTTTTTGTTATTGTTTTGTTTTTTCCTCTTCCTATAAATCTTCTTTTTATTTTTGGTGGAAAAGACTCATCTTTATGTACTTCTACTGATAACAGGTGAGGTGCGGGATACCACCTTTCAATCAAATTTATTGATAATATAATATTACAATCAAATCTCTCTATAACAACATCCCTATATAACAATACTTTACTATAAAAGTCAACCTTTTCGGAACCGATTTTCATGTTATGTTGTAATATATGTTCTCTATAATAGTACTTTTCTATAACAACCAAAAATATTCGGAACAAACGAAACTGTTATAGAAAGGTTTGACTGTATATAATTTATGAGTGAAAAAATAAAGTCAAATATCCAAAATTTCTCATGTTTCTTAACCTTTTAGTAAAAGGTTTGGTTATTAAGAGGTTTTCGTATTTGACAAGTGTGTTAAAGAAATTTGGCATGCAAATTACGGTTACTAATGATCTTTGATTAGGAGTGTCAGAGTGTTGTTGCAGGTAGGAACTTGGGATAAAATTAGGTTTACAAACGAATAATGGGTGATGTAAATTTGTACATGCACCTTTTTAGTTTCCTAATATACTTGTCAAGAATAATTCTTTCTATTTATGTAATATTATTTTGAGGATTTTTTTATTTATAAAAAGGGGTTTTCACGCTCCACTAAGATACGGTTTTCGAATTAGCTTGTGTATATCCCAATTATTCATTGAATACTTTCACCTTCTTTTATAAACTCCCTTCACAATTATCGACCCATTTTAGTCTATATTGAAATTTTTCAATAAGTATATTCTGTATTGAAATCTTCAATAAGTAAAAAAGACTCAACTATAACAACAAGCGCGTTGTATTTTCCTTTCTATTAATCCCTACAATAATCTTTTTGAGGAAATTCGTGTAGAATTTGTCTTTTAAGTTCTATTAAGATCTTACCATGTGGCAACTGTCACTCTAAACTTTTTCATCTCGCTTGTCATATGGGCATAACTTCATGTTTAAAAAGTGTTTTCCCTTACTTACTCTTGGGCAATATTTTTTACTTTTAATCTTAAAAATTTGCCCATAGGGTAAGCGGCGATCAAAAAATTAAGACTGTCAATTTTTAAGGTCATTGAGTGTAATTTCTTAAATAAATTAAGGAAATCAAAAAGGCTTTTGTCACATAATTATTACTATGTAATATATATTGTCACTTTAAATTTTAATTCTTATGATTAAATTATTTGCTTTATTTATAAACATTTAAGTACAAATAAATATTTGCCATGCAGAGACCCCGTGGATAAAGAGAAATTCCTGTTTAATCGAGACTTATTTTGGAGGACGAATGGATTAGTTTTTACTACTTTCGGTGCAAATCTTGTTTGTTATTAGGAAAAATATGTCCTATTGTCTGAGACAGTTTGACTGGGTAATTGAGTTCAATTTCCTTAATTTGTTTTCAGTGCACTTTTCATTTTTCTAGAACAAGATTTGTCTTTGGTCCTACTTTTTCTGCTAGAGTTTCGGCCCCTAATAATTTAAAGATTTCAATAATTGAGCATGCTAAATTGGCGTCAATATCTGGTGCAATGAGACTAAGGTAAAATTATTGTCAATAATGGCATTACTTTCATTCTCAGCACCATTATTAACTTAATAGTAGTACTACACTACTTATGGTTTTGGCTGCTAGTATTATTCTTTTTCTTTTCACTGTTAAATTATTAAATATAATAAAATCATCATTATAATCTTATTTATTCGACAATTACGCTAGCACTCTAGTACCCCTATGTACGGTCAAAACCGATTCTCAGTCATAAAGACTGGTCGAGACAATGACGTTTCAATCGAAGGGTATCCGCATGGCGAGCTCGGACGAATTCTGAAGTAGAGACGTCGAGCTTCGAGCTATAAGACCAATCAACCGCAAAACTCGATATCATTATCGAGCCCGCGTCCGAATCGGACTACGGGATAACAACGACCGACACAAGCCCCGGATATCGATGCTCCAAGGCAGAACCGAGCTCGAACTAAGACTAGGGATTCGATCTAGCACCAAGCTCGAGTCAGTGCCAAGCTCGCAGACAAGAGCCGTTACAACCGCACCAAGGGAGAGAATCTTGGCGAGAATCAAGGGAGAGACAAACCATCATGGGTTCTCCACTATATGTATTATTTTATGTTATTACAAATAAAGTAGTGACCCTCTACTATAAAAGGGGAGATAGACTACAATAAGGAGGGGACATTAAGATTTCATTGTGCTTGTTCTTCTAATATTTTTCAGTCTTCCCTTCTATCATTTTTCATTTTCAGAGAAAAAATACGTGTATCGTCATTTTATATCAAAGAAATTTGCATACCCTTAGAACCATATCTAAATTTAACGTTATCCGATTTTTCGGATAAACAGTTTGGCGCCCACCGTGAGGCTAAGGGTAACGGTGATTGTTTGATATAAATCTAAAGTACACTCTAGCTTACAACTTCGGATCAGCCATGGCTCTACCTATCGACCTCGAAGCCGGCCTTCAAGATGAAACCAATAACTTGGTGCCCGGGGCCGGAAGGCTACCTAACAACGGTAACGAGGCCCGAATCGAAGAGCCCGAAATTCGAGCCGAAGTACCACTGGATATCAATTCGCAAATAGCTCTAGAAGCGAATCAGCGTTCTGAACCAGAGAAGAGCGTTCAGGGCGGTGCTCGATCCATAGTCCGAGACACCTACAGCACGGGGGGAAATCGGGGCCAGCTTGCGTATGATTTTCAAAATGTTGCAAGCCCAACAAGCAGCGATAGCTCAGTTGCAGCGCCGAACCCATACGCAAAGCGGGCCGAACTCTAATCCGCTTCTTCGAGAAGTCACACCCAGAACGGAACCCGCCGTAGTGAAATCAAACGAGCAGGAATCGGGGATTGCTCCTGGAATTGCTAAATTGCTCGAGGAACTCACGAAGCGAGTCGAAGCCAACGACAAAAAAGTGAAAATGTATAACGCAAGGGTCGATCAAATTCCGGGGGCTCTGCCAATGATAAAAGGGCTCGATTCGAAAAAATTCATACAAAAGCCTTTTCCCTCGAGCGGCCCCCAAAACCAATCCCCAAAAAATTTCGTATGCCCGAAATTCTAAAATATAACGATACGACAGATCCTAACGAATACGTCACCTCCTACACATGTGCTATCAAAGGCAACGATTTGGAGGAGGATGAAATCGAATCCGTGTTGTTGAAAAAGTTCGGAGAGACCCTCGCAAAAGGAGCGATGTTCTGGTATCACAACTTACCGCCGAATTCCATTGATTCTTTTGCCATGTTAGAGGACTCGTTCGTAAAAGCACATGCTGGTGCCATAAAGGTTGCAACAAGAAAATCGGATCTCTTCAAAGTAAAGCAAAGGGGTAACGAGATGCTCAGGGAATTCGTATCCCGATTTCAAAAAGAGCGTATGGACTTGCCACCAGTCACAGACGATTGGGCCGTATAAGCTTTCACCCAAGGACTGAACGGGCTAAGCTCAACAGCGTCATGTTGGCTGAAACAAAATTTGATCGAGTACCCTGCAATAACTTGGGCAGATGTACACCACCGGTACCAATCAAAAATCAGGGTCGAAGATGATCAATTGGGAGCTCCGTATGGGCCCGTACGTCATAACCACACAACCACTAAAAATCAAAGGGAAACCAAGAGAGAACAAAGGTCGAACAGAGATCGATACCAACTGTACGACACAGATCGGATGAATAACGGTTCAGTACGTGACACGGTTCGGAACAATCGAAGGATTGATCGGGGAAAAAATTCTCGGGGACTTATGAGCAAGAGCGGCTTTGATAAATATACAGATCCTATAGAAATCCCTCGACTATCGGAATATAATTTCAACATTGGTACATCTGCCATCGCATCGGCCATCGAACGCATCAAAGACACTAGATGGCCTCGACCCATGCAAACTGATCCTGCCCAAAGGAATCCCAATCAAATGTGCGAATATCATGGCACTCATGGTCACAAAACGGAAGATTGCAGGAAACTAAGAGAGAAAGTGGCCCACTTATTTAATAAAGGGCACCTTCGAGAATTTCTGAGCGATAGGGCGAAGAACCATTTTAGAGACAAGGAA
This sequence comes from Nicotiana tomentosiformis, assembly GCF_000390325.3. Classification (NCBI taxonomy): domain Eukaryota; kingdom Viridiplantae; phylum Streptophyta; class Magnoliopsida; order Solanales; family Solanaceae; genus Nicotiana; species Nicotiana tomentosiformis. Next base: position 130,087,177 of record NC_090815.1, on the reverse strand, counting down.
TTCGGTAAGCGAAACGAGCCAGAAGAACCGCAACACGTCATTCACATGATCGTCGGCGGCATCGATGCCCCCCAGGGACCGATGCTTAAACACGCTAAAACATCGATTGTGAAGCGATCTCGAACCCAAGATCATGCACCCATAGGTACTTTATCCTTCAGTGATGAAGATACAGAGGGAAACATCCAACCCCATAACGACGCGCTGGTAATATCCGTACTCATGAATAAAACTAAGATTAAGCGTATGTTAATTGATCCAGGTAGCTCGGCCAATATCATCAGATCGAGGGTCATAGAATAGCTCGGCCTGCAGGATCAGGTCGTACCCGCAACTCTGGTTCTAAACGGATTTAATATGGCATGTGAAACCACTAAAGGCGAGATTACCCTACCGATAAACGTAGCCGGAACCATCCAGCAAACAAAGTTTCACATGATCGAAGGTGATATGAGATATAACTCCCTCTTCGGAAGGCCGTGGATCCACAACATGAGAGCCGTACCCTTGACCCTACACCAGGTCCTCAAATTCCCAACATCGGAAGGTATCAAAATAGTGTACGGGGAACAACCGGCCGCAAAGGAAATGTTCTCCGTCGAAGAAGCAAAATCAATATCCTCACCTTCACCAATGAAAGGATCAGGTTCAAAGCAGAGCGCCAAATAGCAATCACAGACATCGGCTTCGACCCGGCCAGGTAAGCAAAACGTTAAAGAGGACGATGATGATCGATGGATCCCTCGATCCTTCGTAACCCCCGATGATTTCGATGCCACCAAATCAACAATTGAGGAACTGGAGCAAATCGTACTGATCGAACAGTGGCCCGAACAAAAGGTATACCTAGGAACGGGTTTAAGCCTCGAACTCAGGAAGAAACTCATTCAATTTCTTATCAATAACATCGATTGTTTTGCCTGGTCCCACCTATATATAACAGGGATCCCGACGGACATAACAGCGCACCAGTTAAGCTTGAACCCTATGTTCAGACCGGTGAAGCAAAAAAGAAGGCCCCAGTCTGAGGAAAAGCACGCATTCATAAAGGACGAGGTAACCAAACTTCTCAAAATAGGGTCTATTCGGGAAGTAAAATATCCCGAATGGTTAGCCAATGTGGTTGTTGTACCTAAAAAGGAAACAAACTTAGAATGTGTGTGGACTATAAGGATTTGAACAAAGCATGCCCCAAAGATTCCTTCCCACTGCCCAACATCGATCGTATGATCGATGCCATGGCCGGCCATGAGATTCTCACCTTTCTCGACGCCTATTCCGGGTATAATCAAATTCAGATGAATCCGGACGACCGGGAAAATACTTCATTTGTGACCCGATATGGAACATATTGTTATAACGTAATGTCCTTCGGGCTAAAAAATGCAGGAGCTACTTATCATCGCCTAGTAAATAGAATGTTCGAAGAACAAATAGGTAAAACGATGGAAGTTTATATTGATGACATGCTAGTTAAGTCCCTTCGTGCAGAGGACCATTTAGCCCATTTGCACGAAACGTTCAAGATTCTGAGAAAATTCAACATGAAGCTCAACCCCGAAAAATGTGCTTTCGGGGTCGGTTCGGGCAAGTTCCTCGGCTTCATGGTCTCAAATCGGGGAATTAAGATCAACCCCGACAAAATCAAGGCCATCGAAGATATCACCATCGTGGACAGCGTGAAAGCTGTACAAAAGTTAACGGGAAGAATTGCAGCCTTAGGCCGGTTCATTTCAAGATCATCGGATCGAAGTCACAAATTTTTCTCCCTACTCAAAAAAAAGAACGACTTCGCCTGGACGCCGGAATGCCAAAAAGCGTTATAGGAATTGAAACGATACCTCTCGAGCCCGCCACTGCTTCATACTCCGAAAGCGGACAAGCAGCTCTACCTGTACTTGGCGGTATCGGAAGTCTCCATAAGCAGCGTCTTAGTTCGAGAAGAGAAAGGTACGTAATTTCTCGTTTATTACGTGAGTCGGACCTTAGGAGAAGCGGAAACTAGGTATCCGCACTTAGAAAAATTGGCATTTGCCCTGGTAAGCGCATCTAGAAAGTTAAGGCCGTATTTCCAATGTCACCCCATAAGCGTATTAACCACATACCCACTCCGAAATATCTTACATAGGCCCAAACTATCAGGCCGATTGACCAAATGGGCCATCGAACTCAGTGGATACGATATCGAATATCAATCCCGCACGGCCATCAAGTCTCAAATTTTGGCAGACTTCGTGGCCGACTTCACGCCAACCCTCATACCCGAAGTCGAAAGGGAACTCCTTTTGAAATCAGATATATCGTCCGGGGTATGGATTCTTTTTACGGATGGTGCTTCGAATATAAAGGGGTCCGGGTTAGGCATAGTTTTAAAAAACCCCATGGGTAACATTATTAGGCAAGCTATTAAAACTATCAGGTTAACGAACAACGAGGCCAAGTATGAAGCCATGATTGCAGGTCTCGAACTAGCTAGAAACTTGGGAGCAGAAGTCATTGAGGCGCACTGTGACTCTTTGCTGGTGGTGAGTCAAGTAAACAAAACCTTCGAAGTCCGAGAAGGTAGGATGCAAAGGTATCTGAAAAAACTGCTTATCACCTTACACCATTTCAAACAATGGACCCTACGGTATGTCCTACGAGAACGGAATAATGAGGCCGATGCTCTAGCAAATTCGGGATCGTCAATCGAAGTAGGTGATTTGAGCTCGGGGACTGTCGTCCAACTTTCAAGATCGGTAATCGAAGAAGGGCACGCCGAAATAAATTCTACTAGCTTAACCTGGGATTGGAGAAACAAGTATATTGAGTACTTAAAAAACGGAAAGCTCCCTTCAGACCCTAAAAATTCTAGGGGCCTACGGACTAAAGCTGCTCGATTTACGTTGGTTGCGGATGGAACACTATGTCGAAGAACATTCAATGGACTGATGGTTGTATGTGTGGGTCCGGGAGATACCAATTATATCCTCCGGGAAGTACACGAGGGCACTTGCGGCAATCACTCCAGCGCCGACACATTAGTCCGAAAAATGATCAGAGCGAGGTATTATTGGATCGATATGGGCAAAGATGCGAAAGAATTTGTTCGTAAATGTGATAAATGTCAGAGGTTTGCGCCAATGATCCATCAAGTCGGGGAGCAACTTCACTCGGTCCTATCCCCGTGGCCATTCATGAAATGGGGGATGGACATCGTCGGCCCTCTGCCGTCGGCCCCAGGTACAACCAAATTTATTTTATTTATGACTGACTATTTTTCTAAGTGGGTTGAAGCACAGGCGTTCAAGAAAATAAGAGAGAAAGAAGTCATAGACTTTATTTGGGATCATATCATATGCCGATTCGGGATACCTGCCGAAATAGTATGCGACAATGGAAAGCAATTCGTTGCCAGCAAAATCACAAAATTCCTCGAAGATCACAAAATAAGAAGGATATTAACAAAACCATACCACCCCAGTGGGAACGGTCAAGCCGAATCAACGAACAAGACTATTCTTCAAAACCTGGAGAAGAGATTGAGCGACGCCAAAGGAAAATGGAGAGAAATCCTACCCGAAGTCCTTTGGGCATACCGAACAACGTCAAAATTCAGTACGGGGGCGACCCCGTTCTCCATAGTATATGGTTCCGAAGCATTGATACCAGTCGAAGTCGATGAACCTAGTCCCAGATTTTGATTCACGACAGAAGAATCAAATAACGAGGCCATGAACACCAGCCTTGAATTATCGGACGAAGGACGAGAAGCTGCCCCCATCCGACTAGCCGCCCAAAAACAACGAATCGAAAGGTACTATAATCGAAGAACTAAACTCCGCCATTTCAAGCCCGGGGACTTAGTGTTTAGAAAGGTCACCATCAATACTCAGAATCCAAACGAAGGAAAATTGGGACCAAATTGGGAAGGACCATACCAGGTGCTCGAGAACGTTAGAAAAGGATCATACAGGCTTGGCATCATAAATGGCAAACAGCTATCAAGCAGTTGGAATGTATCACATCTAAAACGGTACTACTGCTAAGGCACGACCTTTCCATATTCATCTAACTAACCCATGCAGAAGTCCGAACAAGAGCTGAAGAAGATCTTCCGATCAAGAGCACGCGTTGCACTCTTTTTTCCTTAGACCGGTTTTCTCCCAAATGGATTTTTCGGCAAGTTTTTTAATGAGGCAACCATCGATCGTGCTGCACTTTCAACAATATTCGAGGCCTCTTTCCGACAGACCTCGAATACCGAGGGGGGGGGGCATCAGGGCCCTCAAATACATCGAGTTCAGATGCAAGAAAGTCATCTCACAACAATAGGGTTCCAACAGGAACAATTGTAAGAGCCAAATGGTCAAAATGAACCATGCTCATATAGATTGGCCCAAACATAAATACATGTGCAATGACTTGAGATTTATTGTTCAACCAGAATTAAGATTTACTCAACTATTAAGCCTACAGGCTACTGTTATTCCGAGTTCGAGCAAGAACTCACTCGACAATTAAGCCTACAGGCCACATTATCTCGAGTTCGAAACATTCACTCGAATATTAAGCCTACGGGCTACTGTTATTCCGAGTTCGAGCAAGCACTCACTCGACAATTAAGACTACGGGCCACATTATCTCGAGTTCGAAACATTCACTCGAATATTAAGCCTACAGGCTACTGTTATTTCGAGTTCGAGCAAGCACTCACTCGACCATTAAGCCTACGGGCCACATTATCTCGAGTTCGAAACATTCACTCGACCATTAAGCCTATGTGCTACTGTTATTCCGAGTTCGAGCAAGCTCTCACTCGACTATTAAGCTTACGGGCTACTTTCATTCCAAGTTCGAAATAATCACTCGAATATTAAGCCTACGGGCTACCTTTATCTCGAGTTCGAAATACTCACTCGACCATTGCGCCTACGGGCCACATTATCTCGAGTTCGAAACATTCACTCGATTATTAAGCCTACGGGCTATTGTTATTCTGAGTTCGAGCAAGAACTCACTCGATCATTACGCCTACGGGCTACAATATTTCAAGTTCAAAACATTCACTCGACGGCTAATAAGCTACTTTTACTCTGAGTTTACATTAACTCAACCATTACATTATACCTACGGATTATGTTCCTTCAAAGTTTGAATCATCGACTCAACAAGCAAACCCAGGGGCTACCAATCTGATCGATCAAAGAGACTACAAGGTCAACATTCGATTAAAAGTCTTCACAAAACAAAAACAAGTCGACCTAATTATACATGTATATACAAAATTTGCCTACGAGATTAATGTACAAACATGAAGAATTAGAAACTAAGCTTCCTGGTCGAGCTCTTCCCTGTCCCCAGATCTGTTTTTGCTACCATCGTCATCATCATTGTCAGAAGCCAAGGCTTCAGCTTCCGCTTCGAGCTCTTTTGCCTTTTTTACCTCTTCAGTAAGGTCGAAACCTCGAGCGTGTATCTCCTCGAGGGTCTCCCTCCGAGACCTACACTTAGCAAGTTCGGCAACCCAATGAGCTCGAGTATCGACGGTCTTCGCCGCTTCCCGGGCCTCCATCTGAGCAGCCTCAGCATCAGCCCGAATACAGCAATGGACTTATCCGCCAAGACTTTCGACGACTCAACCTCCGCCTTAGCCTCAGCAAGTCGTGTTTCAAACTCCTCGATCTTCTTAGCTTGAACCGACCCCTTTTGCTTGACACTTCGAAGTTGAACGTCGGCCGATAATAATTTTGTTAAGATGGTTTCTTTTTCCGCTGCCAGGCGGTCGGGGGTCTCCTTCCACTGATTGCATTAAGCTTGGATTATATCGACTTCTTCTTGAAGTAACCCGATCTTTTTGATCTTTTGCTGCAACTGAGACAATGAAGGGTTAACTTCCACGGTTGAGTCAGACCCATACTTTAACAGAACGAGGCTCACCTGCTTATCAAGCTCGACCCCTTCTTCATGGACCTTAGCCAAATCCGCTTGGAGGTCCTTTATAGCCTCGTCCTTTTGGCTGCAAAGAAGCCGCAGGGCATCTCTCTCACCTGAGACCTTCCGGAGCTCGGCCTCACACTGGCTAAAATCGACTCGAAACCTACCAATGGCCTGCACAATAAGAAACACGAGTCAAGTATGGAAAAGAACAAATAAACCAAGTATGGAAGAATCATTACCCGAGTAATGAAACGCTGAGACTCCTCCAATAAAAGAGAAGCGTCACCAATATCGGAACCATCGTCGACTCCAGTAAAACAATCCTTGAAAGGATCCCCTGCACCAGATCCTGCGCCGATATCACGAGTCTTCAATTCTCGAGCTTCCTTCAGCGCCTCCTTAGAAAAAGATAGAAGAGAAGGCAAATCACCCATTTGTCATAGCCCCGAGCAAATCGCTCGGAGTACTCCGGTCGAGATTCTGGTCTTCGAGAACAACCCTGACAGGTACAGCCGCCATCGGCTCGGGAGCTCTGGCAACCTCGATGGCCTCCGTAGACCAAACTACCAAAGCCGAGGAGCTATTTTCTTCTTCTTCTTCTTCTTCTTCTCCTCTCAGTCGTTGGACCGAGTCAATCGAAAGGGCAATTGTTTTTCTCTTCACCCTGCGCGTTTTGGGCGTGGGGTCCTCTGACAGAGAGGAAGCTTTTCGCTTCTTATCTTCCCCCTGTTTAGGGACCAGGGACTTGTTTCTTTCCTCGCCGCTTGAAGGCCTCAAAACGGCATCCCTGGTTACACCTACACAAGAGGAAATCGGTAACGAATAGAACGCAAAGAATACTTCGAAGGAAACAAGAAACAAAACCTCACCATGGTTCTTGGTCTCCCATCTGCCTTTTCCCGAATCACGCCAAGCGCGCTCTGCGTAAGAGGAGGTCGAGGCCAACTTCCAAACCCAGTCCTCGAGGCTTGGCACCCCTTGTGGCATCCAAGGGGCAGCTGAACATTAGGGAAGGACATCAGGAAAAATCGAAAAAGCACCTGAAAAGTGAACAAAAATCACTTACGGTCAAAATTCCATTCCTCGGGGAATGACATCCTCTCCTCCGGAATAATATCACGGGTCCTCACTCGGATATAACGACCCATCCAACCTCGATCCTTGTCTTCATCGATGCTCGATATCAATGCCTTCGATGTCCGACGGTGAAGTCTGATTAGTCCTCGAAAGATCTGAGGCCGATACAGTCGAATGAGGTGGTTCAGAGAAAAATCCAACCCTCCCGCTTTGATAGAGAAGAAACGGAATAAGATCCCTATACGCCATAAAGAGGGATGGATTTGGCCAAGGGTGACTTGATAACTTTTGCATAAATCAATAATCACCGGGTCAACGGGTCCCAGTATGAAGGAATAAGTGTAAACACTTAAAAAATCCTCCACGTAAGTGGTAACATCCTCATCGGAAGACGGAATTTGCAGCACGACCTCGGAACCCCAGTTGCAGTCTTTTCGGACAGCCTCGAGGTGATCCTCCGTTATAGAGCATGTATACATCGATACGTGTTCACATCGATCCGGAACGGAGGAAGGGTTCTCCACCTTAAAATCGGTTTTCAAAATGCACGGGCCAGGAACATAGTCATGAACTGACGGCTCCACCTACGCCTTATCATCAGACAGCCGTGAGGAAGAGACTTTTTCCTTCTGAGGTACAGTTTTGGAAGTTTTTGCCATTGATTTGAAAGGAAAGAGTGCAAAGGAAGAAATAGATAGCACCAAAATTCTGGTATAAACGGCCCCGTAGCAGTAATGTAGAGAGGATAAATAGGAAAGTCTGGAAGAAGAGAAGGCGCAAAATGGTAAAAGTTGTGTGGAAAGATTATTTATAGACTAAGGCCTGACGGTTCGGTATCAACGGTGGCCGACCACCGTCTGACACACATTAAATGACTCGGTAAAACCGAGCCGATGGGACAACCATCACATACGTCGAGATGGGGTTCGATAGAAACGTCGGCATAAATTTGATCGAGCCGCAGAGAAATCATATTGTTCCTCGCCACATCCTTTCCGAGAAACGAGGGGACTATCTGTGTACGGTCAAAACCGATTCTCAGTCATAAAGATGGGTCGAGACAATGACGTTTCAATCGAAGGGTATCCGCATGGCGAGCTCGGACGAATTCCGAAGTAGAGACGTCGAGCTTCGAGCTATAAGACCAATCAACCGCAAAACTCGATATCATTATCGAGCCCGTGTCCGAATCAGACTAGGGGTAACGACGACCGACACATGCCCCGAATATCGATGCTCCAAAGCAGAACCGATCTCGAACTAAGACTGGGGATTCGATCTAGCACCAAGCTTGAGTCAGTGCCAAGGTCGTAGACAAGAGCCGTTACAACCGCACCAAGGGAGAGAATCTTGGTGAGAATCAAGGGAGAGACAAACCATCATGGGTTCTCCACTATATGTATTATTTTATGTTGTTACAAATAAAGTAGTGACCCTCTACTATAAAAGGGAAGATAGACTGCAATAGGGAGGGAACATTAAGATTTCATTGTGCTTGTTCTTCTAATATTTTTCAGTTTTCCCTTTCATCATTTTTCACTTTCACAGCAAAAATACCTGTATCGTCATTTTATATCAAAGAAATTTGCATACCCTTAGAACCATATCTAAATTTAACGTTATCCGATTTTTCGGGCAAACAACCCCAATCATGAAAAAGAAAATACAATTTACTAAATAATAGAGAATTCAACTGATTAAATTTTGTTTATGAATCTTCACAAAGTTAATTAATATACAAAAGTTGGCTGAAAACAGTTTCAAATCGTAAGCTATTGGCTTCTAAAGTATTTACCAAAACTTATTGTACACTACATTTGATATGTCGTGCTGTTGACTAAATTGAAGATATAAAATCAGTAGTCTATTTGTTTCAAATTATATAATATTGTTGCTTTTGTACTTGATTAGTCGAACATTTTTCTTATGAGGAATTTTCAATTATTTATCAAATAATTACCGAAAATATACTTTATAATTAATTCGTACTTGGTATACTTGACTTTCTTCTAAAAGAATCAAGTGTTCAAATGATATAGTTTGAAGTATTCTAACTCGCAATGATATGCTAGCTGTTGATATATAACTAGCTAAATAAAAGTATTCTTTCCTTCTATTTAAATAAGTTTTTTAGATGAGAAACTCACACAATTCACCATATTAGAACACACGAAAAATTTAGAAGAATTAATTCAAATAGCATGTTGAGATTTTAAGCTTGTGTAGCTTAAAGAGAGTGAATGAGAAATGAAGGAAAAATGAAATATTTGAGTTTTCCTCCTTGGCAAAGGGACATTGTCTCATATTAGAGAAAGAAAAGGCTTTTGATGGGTATATATATAATTGCTCTTCTTCTAGCTCTTAAAGAGTTAAGAAGAAGGCAAACCTCGCGCCGTCGTCGTCGTCGCTCGCTAACTTTCGGCTTCGGTTTCAGTCAAAGATTGATTGATTAATCTTTTTGGACAAAATTTCTTTTAATTATTTAATTAATTAATTAAATAATTAACGAAAAATTCAATCCGGAATAACCCATGACCCGGTGAGTTAAATCGTTCTATCCTGGGAGGATATATTCCAGCACCTCGGCTACTTGAGGGGAATAATTTTCATTAATGACACACTGTGTATTCAGTGGGCTCGATTTATTCCTACACTGTTTTTTCCAGAATTTATTTATTTAAATAAGTGTTACTAACTTTTTGTTTTATTTATTTATTTCAGAAAGATTAATGATTTAATTATTTATTACAACAATATAGATTTATAACATAGCCGTCCATTATATATATGGTTAGAAAAAATTAAACAGTAAATATGACCAACTATTCATGCAAAATTCCTAAAATTTTATCATGTAAATTTGATGTTTTAGAGAAATAAAAAATCAATATGCGAACCAACATTAGAAACGGCAGCGTTTGCTTTGAAAAAAGTTCAACAAAAGGTCAGCTTTGGGAATTCTCGTGTTTGGATGAAATTTTTTGTTTTTGTGAAAAGCTAAAAAAAATACCTCCACAAAGAGTAACTACTCGTACTAATATTCAAATCCATTCGTAATTTCCACGTCACGAAATCAAAATGCGTCATCGATCCACCGCCTAAATCGAAGTGGAAATGATCAGGGACCCACAAGTAGTATATATGATCAACACGTGTAGGAAAATCAACGGTGTTGGGGAGAAGGAGATTGTGGAAAGTATAAATAGGGAAGGGAATAATAGTGCAGGGAATGCGGCGAGTTTAAGTTCCAAAGGACCATAGAAAGCTGCGCTACTGCCTTTGCCCTACTCCTTATTTTTTTGGTTTTCGTATCCGTATTAGAGTTTGATTAAATTAAATTTTCATCGAAAAATTTTAAATTATAAATTCAAATACTTCTTAACAAAAACGATTTTATACCTGGTGCTAAAACTCAAGTTTTCTAATTAAGAATAAAAGAAGTATTTATCACTTTAACACCACACTTTTCTGTATTCTTTTTGGATATTTGGGCGTGCTAATTAGCCCAATCCCCATGTACTTACTCCCAATTTCAACGGCTGTGATTTAGTTATAAATCTAAGACAAAAGCATGCGTGCACGATAATTCGTGGTCCCATGCATATTTTCACGTGCCTCTTCCGGGATTGGTACCTTCCCCTCCTGTTCCTTTCCTCTGCTACATTCCCCATTCTTGCCCCCCAAATTTTCATTTTGAATACAAATTTGTAGTACTACCAGAGGTGTTTGTCGGTCAGTATCATACGATATTTAAATATTTTAGTTCGATATTTTTAGTATTTAATTTTTTAAATTATTATATTAATATTATACGTAATTAAATACGATATAGTATAGCTTTTCTCCTTTGATTTTTGTTTAATATTCTTAATTAAATTACTCAAAAGTACAAAATTATAAACGTTTGTTGACAAAAGTTTTATCCATAACGAGCAAATATCAACCCATAGAGAGAAAACTGTATATAAAAGAATAAATTTGATCATTAAAAATATTTTGTTACTTGCTTAGAGTTAATTGATGATCTTAGAGAATAAAGGAAAGTAATATTTTAGATTTTTCATATTTATGTTACAATTAATAATATGTTTATTATGTAATATAATATATATTTCAGTACGATATCGGTATTTCATATTAAAATACCAAATATCATTCCTAACACAAATTTTAAAAAAAACTTAAATCATATAGCATATCGAATACCAAATACCAAAATTTTTGGTTTCGGTATGGTAATTTAGTATTTACCAAATTATGTACAACCCTAGGTATTACTACATTTTTTAAGTAATCTTTTTTAATACAAATGATTTTTATTTTTTTCTTAAATTTCTTGCTAAATCAAATATCAACACTTCAATTGAAATAGAGGAATTACTACAATTAGTGAATATATATCAAATCAATAAATTCATAACATAAGTTTTACGCAAAAAAAATTTCTTCCTAAATTTTTGTTAAGCCAAACACCGTCACATAAATTGAAACATAATATAAGGAAACCACTTACTATGGGTTGACTATCAAACTAATAAGTATATGACACGAGTTTTTACATTTAATTTATACTATTTCTGGCTTCATATATTAGTATCTTTAGGCAAATTAATTATTTTTAAAGAATATTTGACTCTAAATTAGAAAAAAAAAATTATTAATTATTTTTTTTGGGGTCAAGTTTATCTTTACTGTTTAATTAGTAAGATATTATTAAGTGAGACGTTTAGAGTAGATATTACTCCTATTTGTAAAGATTCCTCTTATTAATGTACAAAGGATCCTTTTCACAACAATAGTGTGTAAATATAATGTGAGGGTTCCAACTTCCAAGGCATGATTTGAGTATTGCAGAAATTATATCATGAGTATTTGCAAACCATAAATACCACGTATTATATGCTTCAGATTAATCTACTCTTTAAGTAGCTCTTTTCATGCTTCAGTTTATACCATGCCGAGAAGAGCCAGAATATAAAATTTATGAATTCAATATTTTAATTCTTTTAAATTATTTTGTTCTAAATTAATAATTTATGTATAATTCAATAACTTTTTAAGACAAATATAAAATTTGGTAAAAAATTATTGGATTCATCCGAACCTGTATCCGAAGGGCTAGCTCCCCCCTGATACCATGACTGAATAAGTGATAGAAAAGATTATGAACACATAATTTTCAAAATGTATGAAGTTGCAATTACATGCGTATATATAATTATAATAAATGTTTGTCTTTTATAAATATAGATAAGAAGGGATTTTAGAAAAGAAAAAAAAAAGATTTTATCACGAATTAGAAAATTGCAAACAATTAAAGTTGGTATTATTAAATGTCACGGTTCGAAATCACCCAAAAGATGGCTTCTCTCACTCTCAAGATAAGGCCATATTATGTATGCTTTGGCTTGTCTATTTCTCTAAGTAGCTTCCATGTCACATTCATCAATACGTAGAAATATATAGCTGTTTTCCTATTTCCATTCTCTTGATTTGATATTGAGAACCAAACAAACACACACACACAGTAGGTCAGCCATGTGAATGATTTTTTGCATTCTCTTCTTCGGCGCCTCAAATTTACTCTTGTTTTACATCTAATTACATTAGTTTATCATAGTTAATGGCAAAGATTGAGATGGGAGCAAAGTAATTACTTATATAAAGATATGTTTTATGTATTTATTTGTTGAATTATAGTAAATATCGAGCATGAGTAAGTTTTTTCTATCTTTGTTATGTGACAAAAGAATATATAAAATAACGAATATAAGTGGCAACTAACTCTATCTTTTGATATCATTAATTAACAACTTATTTAGATGGTTGTTACCTGTTGTATTGTATCGTATTGTTACTTAAAATACAATATTTGTTTTGATTGTTATTAAAGTTTTATTGTATCGTATCGTTAAATTCGTCGTTACGAACGGCGAAAGATGCCACTTTTTATAACGAACGATTTGGTGTGGTCGCGTTGTTCCCTTTTTTTTTTTGTCATCTTGTCTTTCCATATTATTAAATAATCCTATTTTATCCTTTAGCCTACCTTTTTATATAATAATTTCACCTCATACCTTACTTTTTTTTTTATAATATTACAAGTTTATTCTTCGTATTATTGGTGCATGACATCATGAAATGACGGAAAATAATACTATAATCTATCCAAACAATGTATACATAAAAAACGGTAGAGTACAATCTTCCAAACAACCTAAGCATTCAAGTCACGTAAGTGGCATGGCCCCTCTGTTACGCTCAACACAAAGTCATTACTCATTCCTATATCCCTTCTAATTATACCTGTACTTAAGGCGGTATGAATTAAAGGGCTGTATTTATATATTTAGTACTGTTTCATCTAAATTTTTAAAGATTACTGCGCATAAAAAAGAAAGAAAAATATATTGCTATTAATTCCTTTCTCCGTTAAGTTTTACTGGAAGTGTAACTTGCCCAAAAAAAGACCTTTACTAGCAAAACTTTTCTAAACGAAATACATGCATTTTGTTAGTCTATTCGTTCAGACGAGAGAAGGAGAAAATTTATATATTTAAGGCATGTTTCTTTCCCCTTAAACCTTTTTCCGTTTATGGGCAATTGCTGAATATAGTTAATATCCAATGAGGGTAATTAAGTAAGCGACCATTAAACATATTTAGAAAGAGATAGATAAGTGTACATATTTGTTGGTTAATGAAGATTATGGAAACAAAGAAGAATGATTAACTTGGAATATTTCTTAATATGGGAGTGAAGTTTATTCTCCGATGAGACTTAACTCGGGAAGTTTATGAAAGATTATAGCTCAATCATCCAAATATCAACATGTCAATATAGAAGCCATGAATTTATACGTTTGGACACGAGAACTTATAAAAGTGAAAAAAGGGTTCTAAAACAACTTGTTTGGTTAATATTTTGCGAAAATGTTGAGTGATGAAGTGTCTTAAGATCACCCTTTTAAACCAAATAATTTTGTTTCAGTTACAAAATATTTTTAAAAAAAATTAAAAAATCTATGACCAATAAACACAAAATTCTTTTCTCCAAAATTATTTTTCATAAGCATTTTTGAAAACAACCTAAAGGGGCATTTCTATCAAGAATTTTGTATTTTGTTTTTTCAAAAAAAGATAAGTATTCTTTTCCTAGTGAATTTATCTATAATCTATCCAAAGCACTTTCTAAAGTCTTAAATGAGAACTTTTTAATTCAACGAAGCAATGCTAACATGCGCCGTCGCCGTGTAGCGCACGCGTGTGGAACGGTCAAATATCAGGCTGGGCAAAAGTCCAGCGGATAAAGCAATCCCCTCTTACGTCTGAAAAGAGATAGAAAATGAAAACCCCACGTCGAAATATTTCTTCTTGGGTTTATACCAAAAATATAATCCAAAAAACACCACCTTTGGGTTTTGGCATATCTTCGTAATCCACGTACTAAAATACGCTTTTTTCTTTCTTAGCCTACCCGTCCTTTTCTTCTTTCCACATGAGAAAAAGAATAGAGTATAATTTATGCAACAATTATTATTTTAAAAGTTAGATAGTAATATAACACCAAGGACAAATTCAGTGAAAGAATAGTATCCATATAGACCTTATCGCTATACTAGGAATGCAAATATTATTTACGATAAATACTCAACTTAAAAAAATGAATAAAGCAATAGCAGATCGTCATATAATAGTGATCCAAAATGTGTGTGACATATTTATAGATTCAAACGACGACATTATATCAAATGACCCATAATTATCTCCCTTCCCTATTGCACCAAAAAAAAAAAAATCTCCCTTCCCTCCATTTCTTTATTTAAAAAGAAAAGAAAAGAGCATATACATTTATTACTCCTATGATCTCTTTATTCAACTACTACTCTATTTTTTATATTTGAAAGAGTACTTAGTTTATTAATAATAAGTCCTCGTTTGCATAGTATAGGTTCAGTTATTTATGTCTGCACACTGTAGTAGTATTGTGTGAAAGCAAGCAACCATTGTACGTTTTCCATTTCTTTATTCCTTTTATTAAATTCCTGACTTTCTTCATCACAATTGTTTGTACGATTTCGTGTTAACTTAGCTTTCCCCCCTCTGCTTTTTTTTTTCTTTTTTTCTATATTCATTTCTTTAGCTGCAAAATTTTTCATAGGGTCTCTAAAAGCTGCAAAAAGAATCAACCAAAATATACAGAGAGAAGAAAAGTAAGTGTGTATGTGTACAGGATAAGAGCATGCAACACTCTTTTCCACTTTCAAGAAACAGTATATACAGAGTTAGAAAAAGAGCAACAAAAATTGAAACTTTTTTTAAAAAGGGTAAAATGGAAAAAAAGGGATTTTTAAGCTTAGAAGAGTGGAATCAGAAATGATGACTACTTTCATTGAAAGGTCGGTTTCTTTTTATGAGAGAAAAAAATACAAAGGAATTGATAGCTATGGCCCCTTATGCTTTGGTACGCGTGCTTTGATGAAAAAATAAGCTGACCCCTCTTTGTTTTTTTTTCCTTATAATTTGAAAAATTGTTTCCTTTTTTTGTGATATTTGGTTTTGATGGGGTGTTGATGGAAAGTGTAAGGCCCACTTAGATTACAGACTCTTTTTGCAGTGTTTGTTCTTTGGTTTTGGATTATTTGGGCATGCTCTCCTCTCTCTGCTGTCCAATTAAATTGTTTTCTTGTCTAATAACTAGATTCTCTCCACCTTTGTTCTTTGGTTTTATTCTCTTAGTTTCTCCAAGAAAAAAATGTGTCATTCCTCTGAAGAATAATGAGTATCTCATTCCCTTGACGTGGAATGTGTCATTCTGCAGTTATGTTAGTTTTTGGTTATCTGAACAAAGAAAAGGTGTCATCTGGTTGAGTTGCTGAATGGTGGATATTGGAATTTTGGCCTAAAATTGTGGGGTTGATTTGGTTTGTTAGCTCATGCAAAAGATGGGTTCTTTAGTTTTGATTTTGGGGTTGATGTAAAGGAAGTTACAGAAAGGTTTTTATGGGTTCTGTTGAAGAAAAGCACAAGCCAGGAAGTTTGGTTAGTGGAGCACATACTTTACTTGAGGAAATGAAATTGTTGAAAGAAATGCAGGATCATTCTGGTCAGTTTCCTTGTCAATTCTTGATTTTTCTTGTTCATTGCATATAAATATGAATGATTTGGAGCAGTATATGATCTCAGATCAGACTAGGCATAAATAAAAAATTGAATCTTGAAGCAGTATATGGGCTCAGCTTAGAATAAGCAAAAGTAAAAATTAAGTCTTGAAAACTGACCAACTAGCTTTAACAGTTATAAACTCAACTTTTTTTAACGAATCAGACACAATGTTCTCTGAATTTTTTTGCTTTTTTGAAATACAACTGAATCTTGATGCAATATAGGAGGAAGGAAGCTAATAAGTTCAGAGCTATGGCATGCTTGTGCTGGTCCACTTGTAACATTGCCTCAAGTTGGAAGCCTTGTGTATTACTTCCCACAGGGGCACAGTGAACAGGTTTTATAACCTTTTTCCTATTATTATTGTTTGGTAGTACATTTTATTGGCATTTCTCCACAATAAATGTGCATTCTCCTTATTTATGAACTCAAAAACTGTCAGAATTTCAATCCGTAAACGTTGATGTTAGACAGAACACATTGTTGGGGGGTGAATCAGAGAAAATAATGTCCATGATATGCAAGTCCTGTTATTTGTTTCATGCTGACTATATGAGTTTGTTTATAATGTTTAACTAAACTTTCTCTAATCCTGCTGCTACAAACAGTTGTTCAAAGGAGAACTGTTTTGTTCTGGGATCCTTTTTATTGTCCTATTGGAATGTTGAAGAGAATCATACAACAAGCTGTAAATCCTATTATGCTGAATTTAAACTTAAAATTTTGTGATACAGTTAAGAATATTTATGCTGATTTCTGAGTAAAGAATTTACCTTTCTATGTTTAACTTGCTAAGACTTCAATCTAAATCAGCAACTATGTCTATCCTGAAAAAAGTATCCCCGTAGTTCTGTCAGTGTAGTAAGGAAACCCAAGAAAGATGAATAATTGCATGTATAGCAACTCTGCTGCAGTAGCTCCCATCTGTTAGAGAGTTCAAACCTGTTAAGAATATCCTTTTCTATCTCTTATAAAACTTAGTTGCACAATAATCATGTGTTCTGTCCTTTCACGGTGTGTGCTTTGTTTGGTGATGATATAACAACATCTATGAGAGGAGCTAATGAAAATCTAACTCGTTGCAACAGGTGGCAGTTTCCACAAATAGAACAGCAACTTCACAGATACCTAATTATCCAAATCTTGCTTCTCAGTTGTTGTGCCAAGTCCACAATGTTACCCTACATGTATGTTCTTTTAAGAGATATGCTCATAATACTATTTGCAATTGGTCTCATAGCATAATATTGGTTTGCTTGTCCCTTTGTTTGATCTATAGGCTGATAAAGAAACCGATGAGATCTATGCCCAAATGAGCCTCCAACCTGTTAATTCTGTAAGTTTCTAATCTATTATTTGTACTACAATTTACTAATAGAGATGCTACTGTACTAATGGGGATGAACAGTATTTTTACCGCTGAGAACGTTTTAAAATTCTTTCCTCATACCTGCTTATTGATCAGGAGAAAGATGTCTTCCCCATTCCCGACTTTGGACTGAAGCCTAGTAAGCATCCAACTGAGTTCTTTTGCAAAACTTTGACCGCCAGTGATACAAGCACGCATGGTGGCTTCTCAGTTCCTAGAAGAGCAGCAGAAAAGCTGTTCCCACCCCTGGTGAGAATCCTTTTTTGGTTGAATGAGCTATAATTGCCAAGTTGCTGAAAAAAGAACCAAAGACTGAAAAATTGCACGGGTTTTCTCCTTGTAATTTACTTGCTCTTGCAGGATTTCTCGATGCAACCTCCAACGCAAGAGCTTGTTGTACGAGACTTGCACGATAATACTTGGACGTTCCGTCACATATACCGCGGTAAGCATGCTGAAATTGGATCTTACCATATTCTGTTCTCTTGTTCTATTTCGATGAACAATCTGAAGCTGTTTGTCTTGGATGATTCTTTTTGCCATTAATTTTATGATTTTTCCACCTGTTTATGTAGGGCAGCCAAAGCGACATCTTCTCACGACCGGTTGGAGCATGTTTGTTGGAGCAAAACGCCTTAGAGCTGGGGATTCTGTTCTATTTATCAGGTAATTGCAATGGAAAAAAGTACTGGAAGTTACACCTGCAGAAGTTATTCAACGTTCCAAAATGTCATGATGGCATGCAAACAAGAGAGTATCCCTTTAGTTGCACACAAACTTATTCATTTTGTATTTTAATGCTGTAGAGATGATAAGTCACAGTTAATGTTGGGAGTGAGGCGTGCTAACCGTCAGCAAACCTCGTTGCCGTCTTCAGTTCTGTCTGCTGATAGCATGCATATTGGAGTACTTGCAGCAGCTGCCCATGCTGCTGCTAATAGAAGCACATTCACAATTTTCTACAATCCAAGGTTTGCTATTAGTATTCAGCCTTCATTTCAGTATTAGCTTTGTCACTGGCTTGTATTCTTCGGTTATAACTAGGAACTTACTTATTTTCAGGGCATGCCCTTCAGAGTTTGTTATTCCTTTGGCCAAATATAGAAAATCCGTTTATGGCACACAACTATCAGTTGGTATGAGGTTTGGGATGATGTTCGAAACCGAGGAATCGGGTAAACGCAGGCAAGTTTGCTTTCTGGATTCTTGAGACCACATTCAAAATTATTTCTGATAATCAATCTTCTTGACCACTTCATTGAACTTTGAAGTCATGTGATCGCATTTTCCAGATATATGGGCACTATTGTTGGCATTAGTGACTTGGATCCACTGAGATGGCCTGGTTCCAAATGGCGGTGTCTTCAGGTGACTCTAATTTGACCGAACACAAGCTAATTATCTTGTTTTGTTAAGTGAGCTAATTGGTCCTTCACGATCTTCTATCAATTTGACACGGCTTCTATTTAACAGGCAGAGTGGGATGAACCGGGATGTGGAGACAAGCAGAGTAGAGTTAGTCCATGGGAAGTTGAGACGCCAGAAAGTCTCTTCATATTTCCTTCTCTGACTGCAGGCCTCAAACGACCTTACCAGTCTTCCTTTTTGGGTAAGTTGATCCATACTGCTTTCTGTTATTTGACTTATTCAAATTCCCTGATAAATAAACTTTTGACTAAAACAGGAGCACACACTGAGTGGGACAGTTTGATGCACCGGCCTTTCATGCGTGTTCCTGAGAATGTATATGGTGAACTTCAAAGTTCCTCAATTTCAAACCTATGGTCAGAACAGCTAATGAAGATGCTGACAAGACCTCCTGGTGTTACTGGACTTCAATGCGGTGTCCCCACAGTACAAGATATTAAGGTTGCACTACCTCAAGAAGCTAGGAATGTAATACATGCAGCAGGAAACCAAAAACCTGAGCTAAGTACCGTAGAAGATACTCCTGTACAAAGTGAAACAAATCCTCAAGTCATCCTCAGTCAACCTGGTGTTGTGAACTCAATTTCTTCAGTGCAAGCAACTCTGCACGCGAAGTCTCAACCTCCAGAAAAAGTAGGATCCGACACTGTCGGAATTAGTTCTGAGCCAACAAAAGAAACTAGTGGTTCAGCGGATAAGTTAGATCAGTTTCAGTCCCTAGGGCAGTGTAATGAAGAAAAAGTAACTATAAAGCCTGCAAGTCCACATATTCTCCCGACTGATGCAACAGCTTCCCACCAGAACAGCTTATCTCAATTGCAATCTAGTCCATGGCGTCAAATTGAGACTGCTAGTGCCAATAATATCCTTCAATGCTCCAATAACAATGAGTGGAGTCTGCCCTCCTTCCAATCTACTGCTGGATTGCTCAGATCTCCTGTGTCGAACTCCACTTTGACGAAGCATGAGCATTCTTTTATGTTGCCTGATTCAGTTATTGGTCCTGGACTAGCTCCAATAGGCCAGGATTTGTGGGATCATCAGTTGAATGATGTGAGCTTTTCCCAAACAAACCTTCAGGTTCCACTGTTAACACAAGACATAACTAACATGCAGTTCCTACCTGATTCATATGGTTTTAAAGACTTGTCAGAGGAGAGCCATAACCAAAGCGATATATATAGTTGTCTTAATTTTGATAGTAACAGTGGGAGCACAGTGATTGATACTTCTGTTTCAAGCACAGTGTTAGATGAGTTCTGCACATTAAAACATACCGATTTCCAGAGTCCTTCAGATTTTCTATTAGGCAACTTCAGTTCTAGTCAAGATCAGTCTCAGATTACATCAGCTAGCCTCGCAGATTCTCAGAATTTCTCTGTACAAGATTTTGCTGACAACTCAGGTGGTGCATCATCAAGCAATGTAAATTTTGATGAAAGTAATCTATTGCAGAATAGCTCTTGGCAGCAAGTAGCTCCACGTGTTCGAACATATACAAAGGTAATAAGCAGTTTATATGTCATTTTATGAAACATGCCTTGGCAATACGGTAATAACTAAGCTATAGAATTCTTACTAGCGAAGACTCTGAGTTGATAGAGGTGCTGATGTTAACTCATTCTCTAAGTTATATGCACATTTCTTTGCATCTTCATTTTCACTACAAGTCCTTGGATATGCAATCTTCGTTAGTTCTTCCTCAGATTATATATCCTTTATTTGTTGTGAAATGGTCACATTAATGCTTTACTATTCTGTTAGTTCTGTGATTGCAACTGTTTCTATATGTATACTGACTTAAATTTACTGATTGTCAGATTCAAAAGGCTGGATCTGTAGGAAGGTCAATTGATGTCTCCAGTTTTAAAACTTACGATGAACTGCGCTCTGAAATTGAAAGAATGTTTGGACTTGAGGGGCTGCTTAATGACATGAGAGGCTCGGGGTGGAAGCTGGTATATGTGGATTATGAGAATGATGTACTTCTTGTCGGGGATGATCCTTGGGAGTAAGTTCTCCTGGACTTGATTTTTTTTCTTAGCTATTCTTGACCTTCGCGTTTCACTAAAACATTAACTCTCTACATTAAACAATATCTGTTAACTGTTCGACTAAAATCTTTGGAATGGTGTTGCAGGGAATTTGTTGGTTGTGTTCGATGCATCAGAATTTTATCGCCTACAGAAGTGCAGCAAGTGGGAGAGGAAGGAATGCAGCTCTTGAACTCTGCCGGACTGCAGGGTATAAATGGCTCAACATCAGAATTTCCAAACTGAGCTTTTTAAAACAAGTGATCTATGAGTTCAAAGTGATTGATCACACAACCTGCATGGAACATTGAAAGTAATGTTGTAACAATATTAAGAGCACGAGATTTACTAGGTTTCTGTTATTAGCTGAGTTGTAATTTATGAGTGAGACTATGTAAGAAACTGCTTTAGATTATTAAACTTTGCCTCTACAAGTTGGGAGTAGTATTCTCTTACATACACACCTTTTTTTTTTGTTTTGTTTTTTTGTTGGTAGTCAGTGAATGTAAGTGAGAAATGTTGACCTTTAAGGGGCAAAACCCCAAAGATTTGGGAAGTGGCAAAGGGGTGTGGGAAAGAACTCAAAAAGAAAAGGGCAGTTGTGCAAAACGTAGGACATTCACGTAGGATTTTGGGAAGGGTCGCACTTCAAGAGGGTGATTTTACGGCTCGAACCTGTGATCTATAGGTCATACGGAGACAATTTAACCGTTGCTCTAAGGTTCTCCTTCAATTCAAATGACTGAAGTTGTAGTTTTATAAAACTATTGCTTTTAATGATAGACTTGAAAGAAATGGGTAGGCTATTATAACTTGTTTTGTTAAGTTTTCAAAATCTGCGGATTTTGAAAAAAAATTCAGTCAATTGGAGTTATGAAAAAAATAATATGGGAGAATAGGCTTATGTTAGTACTTATTAGAGAAGGTAAGAATGTCTGAAAAGAAGTTAAGTACTTACTCTACGAAGTTTTATAAGCTTGAAAAGAAGCAAAATCTTTACTATGTCAACTACGGAATTATTACCAGAAATATATTATGATTTTCAGAGGAAAAAATATAGTTGGTGTTAATACGTCACGTCAATGTGTTGAATTGCTGGCAGATTGTGTCTAAAATCCTAATTCTAAGACCGTCAACTGAGTCGTGCCACGTTAATTCTTTTGTTTATTATATCAGATTGTATATGAGCTAATAAAGTTGACATTGTTTAATTTGTCAAATAGTTCTAGAGTATTTGCTTAAGACAATTTCATCACAATACACTTGATTTAAATTTCAGAATCCGAATCACGTTGGTTCTTGATTTTACGACTTCAAGTACTTATAATTAGATTCTAAATTTAATATTTGTACATATTTAATAAAATTCTCGACACAAATATACGATATGAGCAAAAATTATTGAATCTAATCCAACATGCACTCAGGCTTCTAACTCTGCCTATGCATGTTGTAACATTTTACATACCATAATTCTCAAGTTACCAAATCATGCTTGTTATAAATAACATATATTATTTCTTTTTAAAAGTAAATATTTATTCGCACCTGATATTTACACCAAATTAATTCAATTTACTATAGTTAAGCAATTTAGTCCCCTGGGTACCTTCTCCGCACTTACATGTAGGGGTGTACATGAACCGGATTGGTTCGATTTTTATCAAAATCAAACCAAACCAACTATATCGGTTTGGATTGGTTCGTTTTGTTGGATTTTTTGGGTTTTCGGATTTTTTGGGTTTTCAGATTTTTTTTGTTACATGAATATTATTTCAATCTTACTTTGTTAAAGTTATGGATAAAGTTTTGATAAGTGAATATATGTTTAGTAAATATTTAAAAAATTGACAAACATATGATCTATTAAAATATTCAAATGGGAGAATTTTTTTTAGTAACACATGATAGTTATTTTCTTAGTCTAACAATAATTTTTGTTAATGTACGCTTTCAAGGTTATCACATGAGAGGATCCCAAATATTTCGATATTTTTTAAAGAAAATTCAATATAAAGTCTTAAAAATATATATAAAAATTCTATATTTATATGTCCGTTTGGTTCGGATTTTTTTACTCAATACCAAACCAAGTCAAATCAAATCTAATCGGATTTTTTAATCGATTTGGTTTGATTTTTCGGTTTGGTGCGATTTTCCGGTTCGGTTTGAACACCCCTACTTACAGGTAAGCATTTCAAGTAGATAAGATCATAAAAGAAGAAATGAGAGAAAATGAGGGTCTTTTTCACATAATAGCCTCAACCAAAGACCGGAGCATCTTTGCAGACACTGAAGAGAAATCCCTAATAACTTTGTTGCTCAAAAATAATTTGGTGTTCTGAAACACGTCTTCCTATTCCATCTTTTCTCGAATCCCCTTTAACGCCCTTGAGATAACATCCCATACCATAGGGTAGCCTTACAGAGCCAAAATGAAAGGAACGAGTCGGTTCCCCGTTCCGTCTTTCGATAGCTTAAAGAAAATAGATTCAAATTGACAAACTACCAGTGCTAACTCCGCTAGGTATAGGTAGGGAGTCTTCTACAAGTCGCTCGGCTGAACGGAATTACCGATCTAAATAGAAGGGTCGTTCACTTCCTATTCTTTGAGAGTGATCCTCTTTTATATTCTGTCGAGAGTTCGGATTGCTCCACGTAAGTAGAACGAAAAGAAGGAATTGGAAAAGAAAAGGGGAGTAAACTTTCTCGTTTGTTAGTCAAGCTTTGAAGTCCGTACTACGGGTACGAATATGCTAATAGACAGAGGATTTTCCGGTCCTAGAATAAGAAAGTAGCTGGAGACTATCTGCGTTGAATACATCTATAACTTAATTACGGTTAAGTGATATCATTGGGTGCAAATACAACTTACTGTTATATTTATTTGGTATAAACACTGTTACAGATAATATTTTTACTGTTTTTAAACGTAACAATCTATATATATATATATATAATTAAGGGACCTAGGCCCGGTGATGTGGCAAGCTTTATCGACAAAGGATTGCCTTTATCTTTTTTTCTCAGTTATTTGGAATTTTCTCCTCTTTTTTTTTCTTATTTAGCTCATTAACTAACAATATTAAAAAATAATCGTTGTGTCTTTTACTTGAGAGTCTAAACGTCGCTTCTTTAGCCTTTTAGTGAAAGGGGCATTCCTTCCTCAATATCTCTCTTTTGTTCGCCTTGTGCGATATAACTCTACTCTTCCCCAACTAGAAGGCGAATTCCACTGGTTGCAGAATTTTCGTTTCGGATTCGAAGCCATAAATCAGCGATGGTTACCACTGGCAAACCCCTGTCATCTCGGTTACCAAGCCAAGGACAACATGATGTCTGGTCCCGAGAAAATTAGTGGAAAAGTCATGACTTTACGGGTCCCTTTCTTCCTAATTTTTTAACTTAATTTTAGTATTGTTTATTTTTGGAACAATTTGAGAGGATGCCATAAATGGTATAAAGAGTGAAATTCGAACGAAATGTACCCAAATAGATCATAATTGTATGAAGTGTTGGTCAATCTTTTGAGCTTTAGTTGGAAAGTCTTTTTTTTTTTTTTGTAGAATGATTTGCCGTTGTTATTGAATTTCTTATAGTCGATTTAGTCTACTTTATTGGGCATTTTCAGTTTTAACATATGTGGTCTCAAATTTACTTGGAGTAGGTTGCGAACTATTGTCTATTGCCATCTTTCTGGCAGATGCATCACAGCCCATCCTTGAAAATATTTTTTGATCTTAATCCCAACAAGCAAATACATGAAACAGTCTATGTGCGGATCACTGATTTAACAAATTATGTCAGATTCGTAATATAACTAGGTAAAACTCTTTTCTCCCTTATTTTGGTTGACAGCTTCTAACGTAAAAACAATTACAGTTAATTTTTTATTCTATGCAGGCGGACCCATTTAAATACCATGATACAATGGGCTCTTTCATTCTTGCTGAGAATGTCTATGATGGAAGCTTGTGGTCTACACATGTAGTTGCTTTTAATTATTTATTTTATACTTGTACTTAAAATAATTTCTAAGTGCATAGACAAGCATTTTTCACCACTTAGATGGCACAACAATTAGTAGTAAAAGCTTTTCCTTGAAGGAAAACTTTTGCTTGATGCCAAGTCTGAAAGTTCGTGATACTTAAGATGAGCATTAAGATATTTTTTGTCATCTTAGCAATAAATTCATAGTACGCAGAAGGTGCTTTAGGTTTGAAGTCGGATGAAAAGATAGTTTTCAATCAGCAAGTATTTTTATACTATAACAAATATTAGATATACCAGTTGCGAATTTCAGAATAAGGTGTGTAGTTTAAATTATGTCAATCAAATTATTGGAGGCCTCATATTTTTGTTATATTTATTGAGGATTATATTCAGGTGTCTTCTTATGCCAGAAATAATTTTGTGCATTGAAATATAGATCAACATATTTACATTATCATTTTCTGCACTATATTTTTTCTATAATCAGAAGCTAATCATATTCTGCTGATTCATTTTAAATAGGAAAGGGAAAGGATTGGAACAACTGATGAGAGCTTTACAGTGTTTTTGATTTTTCAGGTACACCGTCTCAACCATAACTTTGGCATCCCCATAACAGCTACACAATTGTCAAAATATGATACTGATAAACCAGTTTATTAATTAAAATGCTCATATGCCTTGCCATTAATTATGCTTATTGTATGTCTTTATGTGTGGTCTAAGAAGAGATGCTATGATACTTGTATTAGACAGGAAAACGATTTATCTTTAACCTCCTTCTTTTGCCTTTTCTCTCAATTATTTGGTCTTTTGATCTTCTCAGTTATTGTTTATCTATTATGCAATTAGACAGGATAATGAAAAATTATAACTGCTGTTATTTTTAACATATGTTCCCCAAGAGATGTAAGTATAGTCAATAACTTATTACAATCACTTCTTATTTTATATTGCAGATTATATCTCTATTAATTAAGAGAAGAAAATATACCTAGATGAGCTTCTCTCTCTATAGAATCGAGAAAACTGGAGCACAGATCTTTCATAGAAGCGTTAAATGGTCGGCTATCGAGCTGAGTGAAAGTTGCTGGAGGAAGGAATCAGACAGATCGAGAACATTGATTTTTCCTATAGAGTAAACATGTCCTACGAAAAAGGAGATTCTTAAAGACGTGTGAAGTAGGTGGCTATATCATGTTCCGTAATCAACATGATTCTTCCACTAACTGGCATGGATCAAGACAAGAAATACATCAATCTTATAAGTCATGCTGTCCAAACAAATGTACATCATTCTGTTGCTGTCAGAAAAGCTTATAAACATCATGTAGTCCAAACAAACCAAAATAATATGCATGCAACTTTCATAATTTCTGTTTACAGCAATATTAATTTTATTGGGCAAATGGTGAATTGATGCTGCTATTATATTAGTTGCAAATGCATTATCTCTAATTGGTGACTCGTATAAAATAATTTAGAGATCATACCATCTTACAAACCTATCTAAAGTACTAAGATATCATCTATAGTTGCACATAATTCTTCTTTAGTTGATCATGACAAGTACTTTGGTGTTATTGACCTATTATTAACTTCGCTCCTGCAGATTATCACTATTTATTTTAATTGCTAGATGTATTTTCTCTTGGGAAGTTAGCAAGTTAAATTTATTTTTGCGTCTAAAGTCCTGCCCTTCTCTAGATCATTGATTCATTATTATATTGTCATCCTTATGTCTAAAGAAAAGTATGGTCTAAACGAAGAAATTTGGTGTACAAAAAATATGTTATGGTATGGGAGTACAAAAAATATTAGGAGAGTTGGGATATAATACTATACCTAATGTTGAAGATGGAGAAAAAATAGATTCTATGTTGCTTGCCTGGCCTTTTTCAATGCTTCTTGCAGCGGAAATTGGACAAGGCAAATATTCAACATATAACTCTCTCAAAACAAATGATTATTTGAAAAAGTAATACTAGATGTCAATATGTATTTGAAACATTTTATAGCTTTTCTAGCAAAGAGGAGGCAAAAAAGTCTAAGTCTTTTTAGTTGACTCTAACATACTGACATAGAAGAAACTTAAGACATATTACTGGAAATCCACCAAAGGTTAGGTTTGAGAGCCATGAATCAAGTAATTCAGTTCGACTGTACTCGCATTTATTCCCTCATCCAGGACAGATGAAAGCTATTTATGGATATGTTCAAATTGGTCGAGCAATCCCTCTTTTTCTTTTTCGTGCTTCTAGACATGGACGATCTAAAAGTAAAAAAAAACAGAGTAAAGAACAAATTAAAAATTTAGGGAGTAGTATTTTCAAGTATAGAGGTTGTACTTTCAGGGATTAATTCTGACAATACGTCAGAGCAAATATTTTAGCAATTAAAGTCAAAATAAAAAATAAAAATAGAGCACAACGTTATTGTGATACAAAATCCTCCTCCTGTAAGCTCCTCGTATATTAATGCTACCTTGTGAATAAGGAAGCAGAAAACTCAAGCAAATCAAGATTGTGCTTGAACTAGAAAGGCTGTCACAACCCATGGACCAAACAAAGATGACATATTCACAAAACAAACATCTTACTTTTATTGAAAGATTTAACGTCACTTAATTCGAGAGAAGAATTAATGAAATCGAGTCTTTTTGGTTGAGTTTTGATAAATCAAACTATGTATAAAGGTATCGTAGCCTAATCAAATATATTGCTACTTTAATATTGTCCCTTTGCTATTATAATAAGTTCACTCGACATCTTTATTTGTTTCCATCCTATTTCATTGTCAAATGAAATTATTAAAAATTAGAATAAACTAAAACAATAAGTAGTTGTTCCGAAGTTGATGTCATATTTTCCATGGAAACAATTACCACATTACCTTATTTCTAAAGAATTTTATATTTCTATTTCAGCTATATTTACGAAGAGATTATTTCAAAATTTTTATAATATTTTCTGCGGCGGCAAAATTACTAGTTATTTATATAGTTTTGGTCTGTCGTGTATAACCTTCCTTTGAGTTTGTCCACGACACGTAGCAACAAGCCTCAGCTATCTAAAGATCTTCTTATCTATTTAAAAAATCTAACAAGTCATAAAGTTTTAGATGATGTTACTGTACTACTTTTGAATAATATTCCCCATTAATTTAATATGGCTTTTCGCTAGCTTAAAAAGCCAATATATCGAAATGTATATAATCTCACGAGTACGACGTGTCATTTCTGTACAATTCGTTGGGACTACTTAGTATTAACTTCCACCGCCGACAAACGGCAAACGGCAATCGGAATGGGGCAATCTTCATCGGCGGAGCAAGTGTCGCCGGAGCAAAGAGAGGCAGAATCTTTGGCAGCTTCAACTGGAGCTCTTCCTTCTCTACAAAAAGCTTTCTCTCTTCTTTCTGATCCTCAAACTCACTCCATCTCCCTCCTCTCTCTTCAGGTAAATTCTTTTTATTTTTTTACTCGCAAAAACTTAAACTTTTATGCAAATCTGTGCTCAATTTGCATTTTGGTGACCTTTTTGTATTTACCCATAAGTGGGTTTTTAGCAAAAGTTGGAATTTTTTTGGAATTTCTGGATTTCCCATTTCGTTCTTTAATGGAGTAGTTATTCTTTTGGAGCTGTACTATGAAATTTTACATTTGAAAGACCCTCTTTTTGAATCACCCACAAGTAGGTTTATAGAAAAAGTTGGAGACTTTATTTTGTTTCAATTCAATATTTCTTTAGGAGTCTTTTAGCCCGTTTGTAGATTCTTAATGATATAGAAATATATAGAACTTCTAGTGCATTTTAGTTTCTTTTATAGAATATTAGATTGAGATGAGCTTGAATGGAGGGAATTCCAACCTGCTTGTAGTTGTTATTGTACTAGTTACTCTGTCCCAATTTATGTGGCACCGTTCAGTTTAGGAAAGTCAAATTTTTTAATTTTGATCGGGAATTCAGACCTAGAATCTTTAAATCTTCTGAAATAAAATTTACATATTTGAAAATTACGTAAAAAGTACTATAAATTACAATAAATAACTATTCAAAATATTTAAAGGGCATATGAAAAATCACAGTCAAAGAAAAACTAGTTGTACTCTCGAAATTCAAAAGGTGCCACATAAATTGGGACAGAGGGAGTATGATTTTTAGGAGTGTTTTATTCCGGTAGTAGATTTATTTATATACATGCAGAAATTATAGAGGACAGTGCGTTTTACTATATCTTTTTTTTTGTGTGTGTATTGTTCGACTACAGTGAGCTTAAATGGAGCGAGAATTCATTTAGGCAGAGGGAGATTCATGATTTAAAGTTTATGGATTCGAGTTTTGGATTCTACAACAACTCATTTGATTTGCTGGCTACAAAATAAGTTATTTGTACTTATTTAGTGAATTTTTTAACACATATACAAGGTCCGAGCCAAATCTACTGGGTTGGGATGAACCCATATATTACTCTCTACATCCGCCCCTGGATGGAGGCATGGTAGTAGTTGATATTGTACTATGATTTTTACATTTGAGAGAGCCTCTCTTTTTTTTTTTTTTGCATCACCCAGAAATGAGTTTGTAGAAAAGTTGGAACTTTCTTGAATTTTCTGTTTTCCCCATTTGTTTTGTGCTCTACTCTGATTAATGTGTTTTTTGGTTACAGAAATGTTTTGGGTTCTCCTTTGAGGGATCAACAAGTGAAGAATCGACAGTGCCAAAGGAAATTCCAGTTTTGTTGAGTCATTTGAGTTCTTCAATAGTTGACTTGTTTTTCTTGTCTGAAAAAGGAGGTGTTAGTTGGGTTGAGTTCCTAAAAGGCTATACAAAATGTTCTGGACGGGCAGTTAGTTCAGCTTCACTCAATAATTTGTTAAGAATATTTGGGATGACGTGTGTCAAGGCAGGTCTTCCGGAAAAACTGCAGGCTGTTTCTGATGAGGATGATAGTAAGATTAGTGGATTTTTATCGCCTGTTGATGTGCAGATGCTTCTTTGGATGTGTTGGGTTATGTGGTGGGATTCGAAGAAGTTGAAGGCTTCTGGTAATTTAGGGGATTCCGGTCTTCCAGATGTTACACATTTGGTGTTGTCAGCTATAGACTCTTGCACTGAAGCTGATAGCAAATTGGATTTATGGGAGAACAACATTTTAGACTTGGATATGCAACTTCCTGCTGCAAAGATTGTACTGTGGGCTTTGAAGACAGTACCAAGCCTTGCGGACTGCTTTGGACAATTCATCCATGCGAGAATTTGTTACATAGCAACCCATGAGGTACTTTCCTTTTCAATTTTTGAATTGCACGAATCCATTTTGTGTTGGTTGATCTTTAATATCATAAAGATACAATGGTAAAATGTTAAGATACAACGTAGAGTACATGACATGTTTCAATATGTCCACAGGATTTAGCAAGAATAAATTCTTGTGGAATAAAAGAAAATATATATATATATTCTCCCAAACAGAGGCGGATCCAGAATTTGATGACTACGGGTGCCACTATTTTTAATGTAAATCGATACTAGCGAAGGAGATTGAAGTAGTGTGTATATTCTATCGGTTCAATCTGTTTTGAATTAGTTCGATTTGGTTCAGTCCGATCCATTTTGAAATAACTTAATTCAGCTTATCAAAATTTTAAAGCATAAATAAATATACGTGATTTCCAAAACAAAATAAGTTTTATCCAATTCGATAAATTCTCCCAGTTCAAATTCTATTGAATGTGATTAAAAAACATAAAATAAAAATAAAATTTAAGTTCGCAAATATACCTATTCAATCTACATATAGCTAGATTAATATTACATTTATTGATGCCTTCACTTAAAAAAATTTGAGAATCAAGAAAAATATAACATTAGATGGATAAAAAAAGAAAATAATTAAAATCACATTCAAATAAAATTTGAAGATCTAGAATGAGAAAAAGGAAGTAGATATATAATTGTAAATAAATAATAATAATAATAATAATAATAATAATAATAATAATAATAATGAGGTTGTAAAGATAGAGGAAATACAAAACTGAAAAAAATAGAAGGAATTAAGAAGAGGAGCAAACTAGGACCACGAGGGACAAATACACCAGCTTGAGAACGCAACGAGATTCAATCCTGAGCCCTGCGTGTGGGAATTTGGCGGTTCAACTGTGGCACCCACAGTCATTTCGTGACTTCCGGGTGCCACCCTTTTCCTATATACATGTTTTCGAGTAAAATATCAGTACATAAAGTTTTATCCGAGCGTCCGGGTGCCGTGCCACCCCTAATCCCCTAGGTAGATCCGCCCCTGCCCCCAAAGAAAGAAAATTAATCTTATGAATATCCATTCATCTATGTTTTTACCAAGGAATTTCTGCTCCTTATGTGTTGTTTTTGATAAGCTAATCTTTCTTAGAAGTCAGTCACTAAATATTTACAATGCACAATATTCTGAAATACAAGAGTAATTAGTTCCTTTATCAAAGGTGTCGTGCACTTGATGCTTTCTTTTGTTGAAGTGATGGTTAGATTTCGAAGTTCTGTCAGTTCGATGTTTCTTCTGAGTATGCTTACAATTGTCATATCTAATCTCGGCATACTTCTGAAACCTTGTGGGGAGAAATTGAATTGGCTGGGAGCGAAAAATAAGTGATCCATGAACCACAGTCTTGAGGTCTATATTTGCTTTTATGTGTATTTTACTAGGAAAAACATACTTCAAGTGCAAGTGGTTTCCGTTTTGTAAGCTTTTCCTTGTTCTACAAATTACTTCCATGCATGTTATGCCTCATCCAGTTTTCTCACATGCTGCGTTTGAGGAGAACCTGTAGATTTTTTCCTTGTAAAGAATATAGATATGTCTTGGATTTCGTTGACGACTCCTTTATTGAAAAAGAGTAAAGTCTAGAGATTTTTTTTGTACATCATGGCATTTTCTTGGTGCTAGAAAAGAACAGAGAACCTGCAGTTATTTTGGATATTTGTCATCTTTCAAGACTATTGCGTCCTCCACTTCTTGACCATGTCCTTGATTTAAAAAGACTGGTAGAAGAACTAGAATTTGTTACAAAAGTTGGAAATTTCATCTTCTGGCTGATTGTGTCGTTGTCTTTTGATGGGAGATGAAAATAAACTGTTATACATTTTCAATTGTTAATTTCGCCCTTGATGCCATATTACATATGGATGCTTACTAAGCCGTGACAAAGAAATTAGAATACGCAATTACTAATTCTGAAGTTGAACTAACAGCAGGAAAAACTAGAGCAAGCGGACCTTTTCTTGCATGATATTTCTGCAAGGGAAATGAGCATTGGCAATCTCCTTACTTGTGGAAGGGCTTGGGCTATCTCACTTACATTGAGGAGCACTATGAGTGAAGAGATGTCAAAGGCATGTTTTCCAAGTACTGTGGAGGAAGTAGATGACTACCTACTTTATCGGTTTGTACCTGGCCTAGGTCGACTATTAGTCAAGCTCTGGGAATTGTTTATTTATCTTCTGTCCTATTTCCGGAACTTCTGTCACATTATATACTTTTTAAATTGATTTTCATTTTCCCTCAACCTGTAGGTCTTCTCTTCATGGAAAAGGTCTGAATAGATTTTGGTCAAATGTTGAAGGATATAATGGTCCATTGCTAATTCTTCTCTCTGCTCATGAGGTCAATAACGATTCAAGGAGATGGACTATTGGTGCTCTCATTCAGCAGGGTTTAGAAAATCAAGATACTTTCTACGGGTCATCTGGCAATTTATACTCCATTAGTCCAGTTTTTCAGGTGTTTACACCTTCAGGTAGCGTTTCTGGTCTTACCTGCTCAGAGAATTTCTTAATGAAAAGAAACATTATTAATGATATGCAATAAAGCTAGTATTTGTTTTTTGGCAGGAAGGGAGAAAAACTTTGTTTACAGCCACTTGCATGCAACCGTTAAATATGAAGCTCATCCAAAGCCTGTTGGACTTGCTTTTGGAGGATCCTCTGGCAATGAAAGAATATTTATTGATGAAGATTTTGCTAGAGTTACAGTTCGTCATCATGCTTGTGACAAAACTTACCAACATGCTCCTCTTTTTCCCGACCAGGTTAGTTAGTGGAGTCATTTAGATGCATATATGTGACAGAGGTGTGAAAACACTTTGAGTTGCTAGAAATCGCATGGTATTTTTTATAGACGTATATA
The DNA here is from genome assembly GCF_000390325.3 of Nicotiana tomentosiformis. Classification (NCBI taxonomy): domain Eukaryota; kingdom Viridiplantae; phylum Streptophyta; class Magnoliopsida; order Solanales; family Solanaceae; genus Nicotiana; species Nicotiana tomentosiformis. The sequence goes on along the minus strand of NC_090815.1, from coordinate 130,054,013 downwards.
ATTAATTAGCAGCACCCATTGTACAAACTGTGGAATGGGTGCATTGGTCTGGGGCCCTGCTGTGACGAGCGAGTTTAGCGATGTGCAATAGTTGGATTCCCAGGTAATGTAACCTTTTCTCAGAACTTTGGATTCTGTTGTCTTACTTATTCTCGCCTACTTTTTCCTTTTTCGTTTTTTGTCTTTATTGTGGCAAAGAGAGAAAACAAATCAGCTTTAAACCCTTATCTTTCCAAACCAAAAAAGCAGCAACTGAGCAACACAGGAATACGAAGTTCTCACTTCGTAGCTGTTTGCCTTTTCCTTTCACCGTGCTGCTGTTCAGTAGAGATAATCTTCACCTCTATTTCCTCACGTATTTCTTGAGAAATTTTGGCTTAGAGCTTCTATAGGGATATTTTCTTTCAATTCTCTTACTTTCGTGTTCAAATAGTTGTGTACTTATACTTTGTGATGATTGATAGCAACTTTTCGATAAAGGCAGGCCAGCATCCACGACCTTTAAAATCCTCGGTCCACCATCAAAAGGAAGTCCCATGCTTTAATACTTGACCAGAAAGAAGAAGTTGCTCCGTGGTGCTTGGCCCCAGGGCTTTGGTTTCAATTGTGAGGAAGCAACACATATAGTGTAGGTTAGGCACACGTCATGGATTTGAATCCGCCGCGGAGCTATACGCGTGCGCCAGCTGGAGTCAGTTAGAAGTCCACAAGGGATTTCTTCATAACAAAAAATGAAGTTGCTGCAGTTTGGTAGTTGATTGATTGATTGATATGTACAAATACAACATATTTAGATAGTCAGCTTGGAGTCTGCGACACAAATCAACAACTGCACTCTTCATTTTAACATGCAGTCCTTTAATATACATGCGACTTTACTAGCAATAGCTCTCAGAATGCCTTTTTGCTAATATTTCGAATGCTAACTAATGTTCTTTAGAAGTGTCTAATTTTTCTCTTCTGAATTTCCCTCTCATCCTACTGTCTTTGTGCCAGGGGTTTTTACCCGTCGAAGCTTCAATTGTAGATGTGGAGGTTTGGGGATTGGGAGGTAAAAGAGCAAGAGATGTGCAATCATCGTACAAGAAGAGGGAGGAACTTTTTACTAACCAAAGACGAAAGGTAATTGACATACAGTTTGGACTTTAATTCACTGTTTCATCACGTTATGAGCAGCATGATAAAAATAGTTTCTGTATTTTCAATATCTATCTGCAGGTTGACTTGAAAACATTTGGAAATTGGGAAGATTCACCTGAGAAAATGATGATGGATATGGTTTCTGACCCCAACAGAGTTCGTCGCGAAGATCGATGAGCAAATTCTTCACTAGAAGAGATTTTCACATTATCCCGAACCTATATCATAATGTATATGTGGAAATAATCAAAACATATAATCTTATTGCTATTTCATTATGTGTAGAAAGATGTATATTTGGCTTCATATGTCTCTATTCACACACTTTCTCTCAAAGTGAGAATGTTTACGTGTATACGGGTGAAATCGAGCCCTTTGGACGCCTCGGTTCCCGATGAAGTAAACGGAGAAGAGATGTGATTGTTAGGAACCGGAATCGGGGCAAGGAGCCCTTCGAGTCGGGGTCCGGGCAATACACCTGCCCTTGGAAGAATCGGGGTCACGTCCCCAGGTCCGATTCGAACCTTAAAACTTCGGAAAGCATTACTAGATAATCGAGTATGACAAACAAAGGGTTGTGATATATGTGCCCAGCCGAATGTTACGGCGCAAATCTCGGCACGTATCGAGAGAAAATCAGTGATTAGTAAAACAGAAGATTTTTACCTCTTTTGGAATTACTTAGGGTAAAATTCCCCTACTATATTAAGGGCAGTCTAACTATTCATTAGGTATCATTGTAACACGCATATCAAGGCAATATACTTTTATTTTTTCTGTTATTCAAAGTTCTTACTTTTGTTCATCATTTCTTCATTATCGTGAGCTCGGGATCGAAGGCAGACATTTTATTAAAGTTGTTACTGAGTCCGGGATCACTCCCCTTTAATTGGTTTGACAATTTATTACGTCCTTTATTTGTTTAATCTAACGCAATTTATCATTTGTATTGACTTAATCCGCGTATGCTTAAAATCACAAATAAATTTAATTGTTATCCGTTTTTAGGGTAAACAGTTTGGCGCCCACCGTGGGGCCAAGGATAATAGTGGCAATTTGATACAAATTTCCATAATACACTCTATTTTGCACTTATTCTTTGAGCTCCTAATTTCAGGTCAAATTAAAAATGTCAAATTCCCAATCTGCCCATTTGAACGTTGATGTTGAATCCGGCCACCACGACGAGGCGCCACCTGTTGACCCCAACGGAGTTCCAGTCGCGGACCCGATCGGTGCTGACTCACATGTGGTTATCGAAGCAAACTTGCCAACCGATCCCGAAAACAGCATTCGCGAGGGAGCCTTATCGATAGCCCGGAGTACACACGAAAGGCAATGGGATCAACTTGCGGGTGATCTTCAAAATATTACAGGATCAACGGGCAGTGATAGCCCAGTTGCAGAACCAGGGTCGCGCCCCCATTAGAGTTGAGCCCGAAACATCCCGGGAAAACACTCACAGAAATGAACTAGTCACAGAAAGGCCGAGTGAGGCTGAACCCGGGACCAACTCCGATATAATAAAGATGCTCAAGGAACTAACAAAACGAGTGTAATCGGGAGAAAAGAAAATCGAAGCCAACGACAAAAAAGTGGAGACCTATAACTCCAGGGTCGATAAAATCCCAGGAGCACCACCGATACCGGAAGGCCTGGATTCCAAGAAGTTTGTCCAAAAGCCTTTCCCTCTAAGCGCAGCTCCGAAGTCGATCCCGAAGAAGTTCCGTATGCCCGAAATTCCGAAGTATAATGGAACGACTTGTCCAAACGAACATGTGACTTCCTACACGTGCACCATCAGGGGGAACGACTTGGAAGATGATGAAATTGAATCTGTTCTGCTGAAAAAGTTCGGAGAGACCTTGTTTTATCGACTCGTTTGCTATGCTTGCAGATGCCTTTGTAAAAGCGCACGTCGGGGCTATCAAGCTCGAGACCAGGAAGTCAGACATTTTCAAGGTGAAGCAAAGAGATAACGGGGTGCTCAGGAAATTCATGTCGAGGTTTCAAATGGAACAGATGGATATGCCCCCGGTCGCGGACGATTGGGTCGTTTAGGCATTTACCCAAGGACTCAACCCCCAAAGCTCATTGGCTTCACATCAGTTGAAGCAAAATTTAATAGAATACCAGGCGGTAACTTGGACCGACGTCCATAATAGGTACCAATCAAAAATCAGGTTAGAAGACGATCAGCTCGGGGCCCCTTCCGGATCCGTTTATCCCATCAGGACTAGTGACAGATCCAAAAGAGTCATTGATCATGAACCAATATCAAATAAAGATCGGTATCAACCATACAATGGAGATCGAAGGAGTAATGATTCCGGACGCAACCCTGCAAGGAATGAAAGAAGAAGCGATCAAGGTCATAATAACAAGGGACTCGAGCAAAAATGGTTTTGATAGACCCATTGGGTCCAAGGAAGCACAAAGGTTATCAGAATACATCTCCAATGCCGATGCTGCTGGCATCGTATCAGCCATCGGATGAATCAAAGATACTAAGTGGCCTCGACCGTTGCAATCCGATGCTGCCCAAAGGGACCCCAACCTAATGTGTAAATATTATGGCACTTACGGCCACAAAATCGAAGGCTGCAGACAACTGAGAGAAGAAGTAGCCCGGTTATTCAATAACGGACACCTCTGAGAGTTTCTAAGTGATCGAGCCAAAAATCACTTCAGGAATAGGGACGCCAACAAGCAGATCGAGCAAGAGGAACCTCAACACGTAATTAACATGATCATTGGAGGAGTTGACGTCCCCCAAGGGCCGAAGTTAAAGCGCACTAAAGTGTCCATTATAATTGAAAAATGGACTCGAGATTACGTATCGGAAGGAACAGTATCATTCAACGACGAGGACGTTGAAGGCATCGTATAACCACATAATGATGCACTAGTAATATCTGTACTCATAAATAAATTTTGAGTTAAGAGTGTGTTAATTGATCCAGGTAGCTCGGCCAATATCATCAGATCGAGGGTCGTGGAACAGCTGGGTCTACAAGACCAAATAGTTTCTAAAGTTCGAGTTTTAAATGGATTTAACATGGCATGCGAGACCACTAAAGGGGAGATAACCTGTAATGATCCGGCCGGTTGTTTTGAGTATTATAACCCCGTTCCCCCGTTTACTGCTTAATTTATACTTTATAATTATTATGTGATACGCCGGGGTGATTGGTTCGGGTCCGGTAAGGTTTTGGAATGAATTGGAACACTTAGTTCCAAGGTTTAAAGCTTAAGTTAAAATAGTGACCGGATGTCGACTTATGTGTAAACCACCCCAGAATAGAGTTTTGATGATTTCAATAGCTCCGTATGGATATTTTGAACTTAGGAGCGTGTCCATAAAATTATTTGGAAGCCTGTACCTAAATTGGGCTTGAAATGACTAAAATAGAAATTTAAGTTTGAAAGTTTGACCGGGGAGTTGTCTTTTTGATATCGGAGTCGGAATCCAATTCTGAAAATTTTTATAGCTCTGTTATGTCATTTATGACTTGTGTGCAAAATTTGAGGTCAATTGGAATTGAATTGATGGGTTTCGACATCGAATGTAGAAGTTGGAATTCGTTAGTTTTCGTTAAGTTTGAATTGGGGTGTGATTTTAGCGTTGTTTGATATGATTTGAGGTTTCAAATAAGTTTGTATGATGTTTTAGGACTTGTTGGTGTATTTAGTTGAGGTCCCGGGGGCCTCGGGTGAGTTTCAGATGGTTAACAGATCGAAATTTGGACTTAAACAACTGCTGAAATTTTTCTGATGCCTATATCTGGTTTCCTTCATCGCGTTCGGGAAGAGGAAAATTGGACTGGCCCATTTTGTGCTTCGCGTTCGTGACCAGGGCACGCGTTCGCGAATGGTCGATGGGAAAAGCTTTGCGTTCGCGACCGGGGGCACGTGTTCGCGAATGGTCGAGGGGCAAGGCTTCGCGTTCGCGGTCGAGGCCTCGCGTTCGCGAAAGGGAAAGCCGGCCTGGGGAAATTGGTCTTCGCGTTCGCGAGACTAGGCTCGCGTTCGCGAAGGAGGAAATCCAGGGAGCACAAAAATGTGCTTCGCGAACGCGAGGGACCTATCGCGTTTGCGAAGAAGGAATGCCTGGACAAAATGTTTGTTCTGAAAATGGGACTTATTTTTGACGGATTGGAGCTCGGGAAGAGGCAATTTTTGGGATATTTTCAAGAAAAATAATGGGAGTATTCTTAACTCATTATTGGTCAAAATGGGACCCTCAAATCCATGCTTAATTTAAACATTTAATGGGTGAATTAAGTTGGAAAGTTTAGAAAACTCTCTTGGTTTAATTTGAAGATTTGAGGGTCGAGTTGATGTAAGAATTAGGTAAAATTGATATGGTTAGACTCGTGGTTGAATGGGCTTTCGGATTTTGTAACTTTTGTCGGGTTCCGAGACGTGGGTCCCATGGGTGATTTTTGGGTGAAATTTCGAATTTTGATGGAAAATTTGTATTTTCATATAGAACTAATTCCTATAATTTTTATTGACTGAATCGGATTCTTTGTGGATAGATTCGAGGCATTTGGAGGCCGATTCGCGAGGCAAAGGAATTGCAGAATAAAGAATTACACGGTTTGAGGTAAGTAACAGTTCTAAATTTGATCCTGAGGGTATGAAACCCCGGATTATGTGTGTAAGCACGTAATTTTTGTCCCGTCACGTTGTTGAGCTATTTTTAGTGTTTAAAATATTTATTTAACTTAACTTTAATTTTTATGGAGTTTTAGTCAATTTTTACTTCAAATTCAATTTTAAAAGCACAAAAATATTTTTATTTTTTAGTTTAAGGTCAATTAGTATATTTATATTTATAGTATTTTAATTTTACCATGACTTTAGCCTATTTTATTTTTACTTTTTACTTTATTATAACATTTGAAAATACAAAAAAATAGTTTCATTTTTAATATTTAATTTAATTTTAGTAGTTTATTTTAATTAATTAAGAGTGATTTTATATTTTTATAAATACATTATATTATTTTAGTCTTCTTAGCTCAAATTTAAACCCAACAAGACATGGACCCAACCCAATTTTCCTAAATCCAAGCCTAAATCCCTCCACCCTAAAAACTCTACATCCCTTCACACAAAAAAGGACCCGAGCAGCCTTTGACTCCCCATTCTCTCAAGAACAGTTCCCTCTTCCCCTTTAAAAAGAAAATCCTAGCTTTTCCCCTCACCTGGACCACCCTCTCAGCCGCCGCCCATCTCTCTCCTCACGGATTCCCTCTTCACAAAAACACAACAGCTCCTTTATCATGGTAAGACCATAACAACACCACACTCCATCTTCTTCCGCCCAAAACTTCCATTAAAACCCCATCAAACTTCAGCCGAAACATACTCAAACTTCAGCCACGAAACAATCCCAAAACAGTCACCAAAAATCATTTAAAAGTTGGTTCTATCCGCTAGAGTGAAAAAGAGTTTCAAGAATCGAGTTCGTCGCCGTCGTTCGAGCTCCGGTCTTGGTTCGAGATCCCCATACATTTAGCTCTAAGTTTTTTTGGCTAGCTATTTTGGTCGTCGATTCAAAGATTTGACCTTCATTGGAGTTTCTTCATGTTTAAAAATAAAGAAAGTTGCTATTTAAAGGTCATACTCTAAATTTAAAATCATATTATCTTATTTCATATTAGATATTGGTTTCTGTGGATTCATTATTGTTGTAAGTTGTCCGTTTGGTTAAAATGAATTGACAGATGCTATAAATTGGTTTGGGTTGACTTCTTTTGATGGAGTTTAAAAAATAAAAATGAAGATAACAATTGAGATTTAGGTTTAAAAAATATTGGATATGGGCCCAAATATCTGCTAGGCCCAACATTAATAAATAAAAATGCTAGTCCTTATTAAGGGCTTTAAATATAGATTAACAATGACAAAGTTCTACACTTTCCACAGCTTTTCCCTAATTCATAACCTTATAACAATCTCAAGGTCGAATAAATAACTTATGAACATGCGCTAGTATGCTTTTAGGCGCGATTAATAAATCATCGTGACTATGGGTACGGTTTTCGTGGCATGGTCATGATACGTAAATCCCAATTCGAGTGTGCGTTTCACGTGACTCGACTATAACTTCAAATAATAATAAAAATTAACATGTTGTAAATCGCGGGTGCGTTTCATGTGGCGCGATTCGCAATGTGTACCAAAATAAACGAGTGCGCGACATCGCGACTTGTTCAAACAAATTTCATAAATATTAAAAGCGGTTAAAAAGTTAAAAATGCACAATAGGTTTCAAATATGTATTTAATCAGATAATTAGGCCAATTATTAATAGTGGAGCGACCGTGCTAAAATTACGGAATCCGGAAATGCCTAACCCCTTTTTTCCGGTTAACAGAACTTCTTACCCGGTCTTCTGGTTTCGCAGACTTTAAAATAGAGTCAACTTCCTCGATATGAGATTTTAAAATAAACCGGTGACTTGGGACACCATAATAATTATTCCAAGTGGCGACTCTGATTAATTAAATAATCTCATTTCGATTAACGTCACTTTAATTGAAAAAACTCCCTATCCCCTCGGGAAAAAGGAGGTGTTACAGCTCTGGCGATTCTGCTAGGAATACAAACCCAGAACTTCTGGTTCAGGGTTCAGAATTCGAGCTTAGATGACTGTTATACTTGGCTACTTATGATTGTCTGATATTAATTGTTTGAGCCTAATGTGATAAATGTCGCTCTTTACCGCTTTGATATTGTTTGAACTGTATATAAAACTGTTACGATACCCTTCTTCTCTCTGAGTCTTCCAAATCTTCTGGGAAGCGCACGCTGGTGTGGCTTCTTTTCTGTTAGAGTGTCATATACCTAAATTTAGAACGAGGATCGGATCAGTTATATAACTGGATGGCCTTTTGGTTCCAAGTACGTTGCCCCCCTCGGCTCGAGTTGCCCGCTCAGGAAAACCAGGTCTAGAACAACACACCTCAAGATTCAAACTTAGAATGACATAACCTCATGCCGGATCCCTAGTAGGTACGTTTGTTTGCATCACATGCATTTAACTTTGGGGACTCAACACAAGGGTTGGGCCCGTCTAGGACAGGTGTACCCAATTTAAAAGATTATCCTGATGCATTTTACGTGCTACTTGTGCATTTATTTGTTTCGGCTTGCATGTTGACTGGCTTCTAGAATAGGGAAAGAAAAAAAAAAGAAAATCAAAAAAAGAAATAAAAAAAAATTTAAAAAACTAAGAGGGAGAGGTAGGTATTTGAAAATTTCCGAAACTTTGCCGAAATTTTGAAAAAAGGAGAAAATATGCCAATGTTTTCAAACAATCATGTTTCCCCTGTTTCGTCAAAAACAAGCCGAACTACGCGAGTCTGATTCTCACCGGGTGTGAGATACGTAGACAAACCTCATCGGTTCTGGCTCCCAATTTTAAAAAAATTCAAAAATATTTTCTTTTAATTTCTTCTTAAAATCCAAAAATATTTTCGTTCTTCTTCAAAAGTTTTTCTTTCGAAAATTAAAAAGAAAATTCAAGATCCAAAAATATATTTTTTTCTTTAGAAGTCCGTATTTCATAAATTCAAATAAAATTCCGAAATTCCAAAAATATTTCCTTTCTTCTTTAGAAGTTTTTCTTTTGAAATTGCCAAAAAAGAAAACAAAAAAGTCAAAATTTAAAATAAAAATATTTTCTTTCTTCTTTAGAAGTCTTTCTTTTCAAAATTCTCAACAAAAAAAATCAAATTCCTAAAATATTTTCTTTCTTCCTTATAAGTCTTTCTTTCGAAAATTAAAAAAAAAAATTCAAAATCCAAAAAAAAGAGTTAGTTTATTTCCTTTATTCCCGATCTTCCAAAACTACGCTTGATCTGATTCTCACCGGATATGAGATACGTAGGCAACCTTCATCGGGTTCGATCTCCTTAAAAAAAAGTAAAGTAAATAACAAGAGAAAAAAGAGGTTTTCCAAAATAAAGATTGACTTTTGACAAGTTTGGAGATGAACAAGCACCATTCCGATTCTATTCAACCATGAGCAATGTTGGCCAGAAATGACAACTCAAGTGCTTTCAAGACCATACCCATGTTCTTTCAGTCCATCCTCATGTCAAAAGATAATATAGACCATGTGCCAGTTGATACCAACTGTCACTTTCCTTCATGCCCTAACCCTTTTGAACACTTCAAGGTCTTGATTAACTAAAAGGATCCAACGAGCTGATTCGAAATGGAGGATACTAATGCCCCTGGGGCTCAATTGCCAATAATCGCCTATGATCTTGTCCAATGGATTCAAGAATAGTTCAGATCTCAATCTTTTGTCGTGCTAAATGGACCTGTTTGTGGTTTTAATTTGGTCATTCTTTCAAATAGACCGGTTCAATCTGGGGTTTTGGATCATGTTTTGTTTGTCTTGTTCAACCCCTATGTCCTTTTCACCTTTCTTTCTTAAATGGAATATTTTACTCATTCCTCATCGTTATTGAATCTTTCCATCCTCATTCAATATAGTTCACCATCTTCTAGCCTAATTATTGTGACATGCGTCTTGACCAGTGACAAGGTTTGGACATCAACACAAGTTTTCAGGCAATGAGTCATAAGATAATGAAGTTTCAAGGAAAAAGATGACAATGAACTTCACATTCAGGAAGAGACAGGTTTTTGAGCAAATGATAAGCACCTCTAGGACCCAGTTGAAGAGAGAATTCACAAATAGAATCTGAAGTAATTTTAGTACTATCCTCTAGATGTACGTTAATCCTTTAGGATGTTCCAGGTGAAATTATTGTGAAACATGTCTTGAGTTGGTATTTTTAGAGTTGAAATGACGAAAGGCTATTTTTCTGCTATCCAAACACTAATACCATTTGTCAGCCCTTTGAGCCTTAATATGTTTGTCTTTCAGTGGCAACCTTCTTTTGGAATCAAGTGCATGTCAAGGTTTAAAATAGTCACAATTTGAATGTTAATATCCAAGAGAAAAAAAGAAGAAAAAGGTGGAACGAAAAAGAAAAGAAAATAAGAAGAAAAGGAAAAAAGAGAAAAAGAGAAAAGAAAGAAAAGGAGAAAAGAAAAGAGAGAGATCCTCGTATCATGTAGTTCTTTGAACTACGTTCGACTTGATTCTTGTTACCATAAGATACGTAGGCAGCCTTACGGTTCGGTCGCACCAAATAAAATATTTTATAATCCCACGAAGTCAAGAGTGGAGCAGGTTTTTAGAAATTCCATCTCAAAAAGAAAAGAAAAAGAAAAAAAGGAAAAAAAACTCAAATTCTCTTGTTTCGGAAACTGGGACAAAGTTTTTAAAATGGATTCCAAAAGTTGTAGATAAAGTAACCCTGTCATTATAATTTTGAGCCTCCATGCGGTCCTTTCTTTCTCACCCTGTCCAAAAGCCTTCATTACAGTCCAAATCAAAGTCCTTATCAGATCGATTCCTGAGAATGCCAAGTCAAGCATGGTGTGAGCTTATCAAGATTTTTGTGGATATCAATAACGATTGAAGGGGTAGTCAATTAGCCAAGCTAAGAACTGGAAGCGACATTGAAGGAAAATGAGAGGGGCTTGTTGGTGAAAATCTTTCGAGGCACTACAAGTCGAAATGGTGAGATATGTGTGCAACAAAATGTCTTTGATGAAAACATACAATGTCTGCGGTACATTTGGAGGAGCAAAGTAGACCAACTGTACAACATCATGTAAGGATTTGACAAGCCAACAAGTTTGAAAAGATGGACAAATCAAGTTATTGGTCTAAATGCGTGTCACATTCATTTGCCTTATTCTTCATTTTAGATAAGCTCTCCTTCTTCTCAGTGGAATCTCATCATATACCACTCTCTTTGATTTTTACTAGTGTATTTTTTTATTCTTTTGCTCAAGACAAGCAAGAAAAAATTTTTAAATTTGCCACAAATAGGTCCCAAATTAGGAAGGGAGGTGATTAGTTTGATAATCAATGTGAAAGAGACGATCGATTCGGTAATCCAAGTGAAAGGGAAATAACTTGTTTGGCAATTCAACAAAAAAGAATGAATTAAATTTGGTAATTTAAGTGAAATGGCGAGAACAAACTTGGTCGAATCCCATGGGCAAATCACTTTGGACCTTCTTTGAAACCAATGCAAATCAATCCTAGCAAGCCAATCAAACAACAATGATTAAAAGTCAGGTTACGAGTTTGTCATGAGTCAACCAATTTTTATTTTATTTTATTTTTATTTTTTTTAAAAAGCAAAAAATCACGTGGTTGTTTTAACTGAAGCATAAGCTGTTTGAGAATCTCATTACCCCCAGGTATTTTCTTAATTGAGAAGATCATTACCTCCTAAAAATTTTTCTTAGTTGAGAAGAACCATCCCTCCTAGGCATTCCCCCTAGTTGAGGAGAATCTTTAGCTTTCTTTGAGCTTAGGGGTCCCGCCTGGAGATATGGTCAAATAATAATAAAAATTAACATATTATAAATCGCGGGTGCGTTTCACGTGGCGCGATTCGCAATGTGTACAAAAATAAACGAGTGTGCAACATCGCGACTTGTTCAAACAAATTCCATAAATATTAAAAGCGGTTAAAAAGTTAAAAGTGCACAATAGGTTTCAATTATGTATTGAATCAGATAATTAGGCCAATTATTAATAGTGGAGCGACCGTGCTAACACGGAATATGGGAATGCCTAACCCCTTTTTTCTAGTTAACAGAATTCCTTACCCGGTCTTCTGTATTCGCAGACTTTAAAATAGAGTCAATTTCCTCGATCTGAGATTTTAAAACAAACCGGTGACTTGGGACACCATAACAATTATTTCAAGTGGCGACTCTGATTAATTAAATAATCCCATTTCGATTAACGTCACTCTAATTGAAAAAACTCCCTATCCCCTCGGAAAAAAAAGATGTGTGACAGCTCGTGTTATGTGACTGGTTTTGAGGTGACGCACATGCTAGGTGACGGGCGTGTGGGCGTGCATCGTAGGAATTGCAACTTGGTCAATTCCATAGAACTGTGTAGTTGAATAATCGTTGATATCCGTACATTTTTCCACGTATTTAGATAAATTAATCTATAAATCATGTTTAAACTATGTGTTGGCATTATTGAATTATCTGCTAAATTGTTATTTCATACTCGGTCACGATTTTTACTCGCATATTACATCTCAGTCTCTCTTATTCATTATTGATGCATCATATCATTACTGTTGGGTTGCTTATCATGATTTCTGAGAGCCCGAGAGACTGGAGAGGTTGATGACTAAGTGAGGTCGAGGACCTAATTGTGAGGATATTTATGGGATCGGGCTGCACGCCGCAATATATTTCATTTATTCATGCCATGATTAGCTTGTTATAGCGCTTGGGCTGAATGAGCCCTTCGGAGTCTGTACACACCCCAAGTGAGCGCAGGTACCTACTGAATGCGAGTGCCGAGTGGTGAGTGATTGAGAGGAATGAGTGATTGTGAGGAATGAGTGAATGTGAATAAAGAGTGACTGTGAGGTTGGAGTGAATGGGAGGACTGAGTGACTGTTACTTTAAGAGGACGCATTGATTTTATTATTGTTGCATTTCAGCTATCATATATCACTGTTTTGGAAATTTTTGAAGGTCATTATTTTTTGTTTCACTCGAAGTTGATATGAAATTACTGTGGAATTTTAAATGTTAAACTTGAGAGCATGCCTACCCTTTTATGTTGAAAATTATTGTATTTGGACTTAGCTGTGAAGCTCGTCACTACTTTGAGTTCTTATTTATTATTGTTACTTACTGAGTTGATTGTACTCATACTACACCCTGCACTTCGTGTGCAAGTCCAGGTGATCCGGGACACAGTGAGTGTTGATTCTTTCGCACAGTTGATAATCCAGAGATTCAGAGGTAGCTGTCGTGTTTCGCAGACCTTGTCTCTCCTTCCCTATCTTCTTGTTTACTGTATTTCGTCTCAGACTATTATAGACCATGTTTTCCAGACTTGTAATCTATAAATGCTCATGTACTCAGTGACACCGGATTTTTGGAGTGTATTTATTTCTAGTATTTGTGGGATTTTCTCTTAAACTTAATTATTATGTTTTCAGTATTTAAAAGAAATTGTGGGTTATTGGTGTTATCGGCTTGCCTAGTATTGAGATAGGCGTCATCACGACAGACGTGGTTTTTGGGTCGTGACAAGTTGGTATCAGAGCCTAGGTTACATCGGTCTCACGAGTGATGAGCAGGTTTAGTAGAGTTTTGCGGATCGGTACGGAAACGTATGTACTTATCTTTGAGAGGTTGCCGAACCCTTAGGAAAATTTCACCTTCTTGTATTCTGTCGTGCGAATTTGTTGATTTCGAAAACTAAAATTCTGTTATTCTATTCTCTCACAGATGGTTAGAACACGTACTACCGAATCAGACGGTCAGCCACCAGTGCCACCAGTTAGGGCCGCGAGAGGCCGGGGCCGAGGTAGAGGTCGAGGTGTAGTTCGTACAACAGTTGGAGTAGCACATGTAACACCACCCATTGCTCCAGCTCAGGAGAAGATTTCAGATATAGTTGAGCCGGCGGAACCAGCTCAGACACCAGCTGTACCTATTATCATTCCAGGCCTTCAGGAGGCTTTGGCCCAGATATTGACAATTTGCACTGGCCTTGCTCGTGTGGTTTAGGCTCAGGCCGCACCTGCCACTTCTCAAGCCGGGGGAGGTACTCATACCCCTGTTGACCGTACTCCAAAGCAGGTAGTGCAGGGATTTCAGATACCGGGGGCACTACCAGCCCAGTCGGCTGCAGCTGCTCAGGCCCCAGTAGTCTCCGTTATGGCAGATGATGAGCAAAGGAGACTTGAGAGATTTGGGAGGCTTCGATCTCCATCATTTAGCGGTGCTGAGTCAGAGGACACTCAGTGTTTTCTGGATAAATGCCAGCGAATGCTTCAGACAACGGGTATTCTGGAGACCAGCGGGGTCTCGTTCACTATTTTTCAATTTTCTGGGGCTACCTTCAGATGGTGGGATGATGAGAGGCGCAGGACGATTAGTGCGGCGGCACCACTTATATGGCAGGAGTTCTCCGTTATCTTTTTGGAGAAGTTTGTGCCGCAGTCTCGCAGAGAGGAGCTGCGTAGACAGTTTGAGCAATTACGTCAGGATGGCATGTCTGTGACGCAATACGAGATGGGATTTTCTGAGTTGGCTAGTCACGCAGTTTGGTTGGTTCCCTATGATATGGAAAGGATTAGAAGGTTCATTGATGGCCTCACATATAAACTTCGGTTACTTATGACTAGGGAGAGGGTATCTGGTGCAACTTTTGATGAGGTAGTTGACATTGCTTGGCAGATAGAGATGGTTCGTAGCCAGGAGCATGGACAGAGGGAGGCCAAGAGGCCTTGTGGACCGGGTGGTTTCATCGGTGTTCCTTCACATGGTCAGTTTTACTGCGACAAGGGTCGTCCTTACAAGCACACTCAGACGGGTCGTCCAGTTCACCATGGTGCATCATCCAGTCATGGTTCATACAGTTCTCATCATGGTCAGCCATCTCTCGGCGCCCTTCCAGCCCAGAGTTCATCCCGTGCCCCTCCAGTTCAGGGTTCATTTGCACCGGGTGTTTCTAGCAGTTATTCTGGTTCTCGAGGCCCGATTCAGTCTGCACCACCACCAGTACCGGGGAGCTTCTTTGAGTGTAGGGAGTTTGGGCATATGTGGAGGCAGTGTCCTAGTCATCCGCGAGGTCCAGTGCAGTAGAGGAGTCAGACTACGACTTCAGCACCAGTTACTTCGCCACCCGCCCTGCCATCTCGGGGTGGGTCTCAGTCATCTAGGGGTCGCCCAAGAGGGGGAGCCCGATCAGGTGGCGGTCAAGCCCGATTATATGTTTTTCCTGCCAGGCCAGATGCTGTTGCTTCAGATGCAGTGATCACATGTACTGTTTTAGTGTGCCTTAGGGAGGATTCTATATTATTTGACCTTGGTTCCACTTATTCGTATGTATCATCGTATTTTTCTCATTATCTGGATATGCCCTATGAGTCCTTAATTTCACCTGTTCGTGTATCTACGCTGGAAGGCGATACTATTAATGTGGACCGTGTGTATCAGTCGTGTGTGATAACTATTGGGGGGCTGGAGACTAGAGTTGATCTTTTGTTGCTCAGTATGGTTGGTTTCTATGTAATCTTGGGTATGGATTGGTTATCTCCATGTCATGCTATTCTGGACTGTCACACAAACACCGTAACGTTGGCGATGCCGGGGTTGCCGAAGGTCGAATGGAGAGGTTCTCTAGATTATGTTCCCAGCAGGTTAATTTCTTATTTGAAGGGCCAACGTATGGTTGGGAAGGGGTGTTTGTCATATTTGTCCTTTGTGAGGGAAGTTTATGCATATACTCCTACTATTGATTCGGTACCGGTAGTGCGAGACTTTCAGGATGTATTTCCTTCAGACTGTCGGGTATGCCACCCAACAGGGATAGTGATTTCGGTATTGACTTGCTGTCGGGTACTCAGCCCATTTCTATTCCTCCATATCGTATGGCACCAACTGAGTTAAAAAATTGAAAGAGCAACTTCAAGAACTTCTTGATAAGGGGTTTATTAGGACTAGTGTGTCGTCTTGGTGTGCACCGGTTCTGTTTGTGAAAAAGAAAGATGGTACTATGCAGATGTGTATCGACTACAGGCAGTTGAACAAAGTTACAATTGAGAATAAGTATCATTTACCGCGTATTGATGATTTATTTGACCAGCTTCAGGGAGCGAAGGTATTCTCCAAAATTGATCTGAGATGTGGGTATCACTAGTTGAAAATTCGAGATTCGGATATTCTAAAGACGACATTCAGGACCCGTTATGGCCACTATGAATTTCTCGTGATGTGTTTGGGCTGACCAACGCCCCAGCAACATTTATGCACTTGATGAATAGCATATTCCAGCCGTATCTTGATTCATTTGTCGTGGTATTTATTGATGATATCCTGGTGTACTCCCGTAGCCAGAAGGAGCATGCACAACACTTGGGTATTGTATTACAGAGGTTGAGAGAGGAGAGACTGTATGCCAAATTCTCTAAGTGTGAGTTCTGGCTTAGTTCGGTGGCATTCTTGAGACACATAGTGTCTAGTGAAGGAATTAAGGTGGATCCGAAGAAGATAGAGGCAGTTCAGAGTTGGCCCATGCCATCTTCAGCTACGGAGATTCGGAGTTTTCTCGGTTTGACCGGTTATTATCTTCGCTTCGTGGAGGGTTTCTCGTCTATTGCGGCGCCTATGACGAAATTGACCCATAAAGGTGATCCGTTCAGGTGGTCGGATGAGTGTGACGAGAACTTTCAGAAGCTCAAGACAGCTTTGACTACAACCTCAATATTGGTGTTGCCTACAGGTTCAGGGTCTTATACTGTGTATTGTGACGCATCGCGTATTGGTCTCGGCGCAGTGCTGATACAAGACGGTATGGTGATTGCATGTGCATCCAGACAGTTAAAGGTACATGAGAAGAATTATCCGGTCCATGACCTTGATTTAGCAGCTATTGTTCATGCCTTGAAGATTTGGCGGCATTATTTATACGGTGTCCATTGTAAGGTTTATACCGATCATGGGAGTCTACAACATCTGTTTAAACATAATGATCTTAATTTGCGACAGTGGAGGTGGTTGGAGTTGCATAAGGATTATGACATCACCATTCTCTATCATCCCGGAAAGGCCAATGTGGTAGTCGATGCCTTGAGTCGTAAAGCGGAGAGTTTGGGCAGCTTAGCATACTTACCGGTAGTAGAAAGGCCTTTAGCCTTGGATGTTCAGGCCTTGGCCAACCAGTTTGTTAGATTGGATATTTTCGAGCCAAGCGGAGTTTTGGCTTGCGTGGTTTCTCAGTTTTTTCTTTATGATCAGAACATCAGTATGATGACCTCCATCTGCTTGTCCTTAAGGACACGGTTCAACACGGTGATGCCAAGAAAGTCACTATTGGGGATGACGGTGTATTACGGATGTAGGGTAGGCTATGTGTGCCTAATGTAGATGGTTTGCGTGAGTTGATTCTCCAGGAGGCTCACAGTTCGTGGCACTCCATTCATCCACGTGCCGCGAAGATGTATCAAGATTTGAGACAACACTATTGGTGGAGGCGAATAAAGAAAGATATAGTTGGGTTTGTAGCTCGGTGTTTAAATTGACAACAGGTGGAGTATGAACCTCAGAAACTGGGAGGATTACTTCATAGACTTGAAATTCCGGAGTGGAAGTGGGAGCGTATTACCATGGACTTTATAGTTTGGCTCTCACGGACTTTGAGAAAGTTTGGTGATGTTTTGGTGATTGTAGATCAGTTGATCAAGTACGCGCATTTTATTCCAGTTGGTACTACTTATTTTTCAGAGTGGTTGGCTGAGATTTATATCCGCGAGATTGTTTGCCTACACGAGGTGCTAGTGTCTATCATTTCGGACCGGGGTACGCAATTTACATCACGGTTTTGGAGAGTAGTATAATGAGCATTAGGTACGCAGGTTCAGTTGAGTACAACATTTCACCCTTAGACGGACGGATAATCTAAGTGCACTATTCAAATATTGGAGGATATGCTACGCGGTTGTGTCATTGATTTTGGGGATCAATTTCTACCACTGACAAAGTTTTCTTACAATAACAGCTACCAATCGAGCATTCAGATGGCTCCGTATGAGGCTTTATATGGAGGCGGTGTCGGTCTCCGGTAGGTTGGTTTGAGCCGAGTGAGACTAGGCTATTGGGTATTGATTTGATTCATGATGCTTTGGAGAAGGTTAAATTGATTCAGGAGCGGCTTCGCACGGCGCAGTCTAGACAGAAGAGCCATGTCGACCGGAAGGTCCGTGATGTTGCTAACATGGTTGGGGAGAAGGTTCTGCTCAAGATTTCACCCATAAAAGGTGTGTTGAGGTTCGGGAAGAAGGGAAATTTGAGCCCTCGGTATATTAGGCCGTTTGAGGTGCTTAAGAAGATTGGAGAGGTGGCTTATGAACTTGCATTGCCGCCTGGTCTATCGAGTGTTCATCAGTGTTTCATATATCTATGCTCTGAAAGTATGTCGGGGATCCATCTCATATTTTGGATTTCAGCACAGTGCAGTTGGATGGTAATTTGACTTATGATATGGAGCCAATGGCCATTTTAGACCGGCAGGTTCGAAAGTTGAGATTAAAGAACATAGCTTCAGTGAAAGTGCAGTGGAGAGGCCAGCCAGTCGGAGAAGCTACTTGGGAGACTGAGCGGGAGATGCGCAGAAAATATCCACACCTATTTGAGACTCCAGGTATAATTCTAAACCCGTTTGAGGACGAACGTTTGTTTAAGAGGGGGAGATAATATGTAACGACCCGGTCGGTCGTTTTGAGTATTATAACCCCGTTCTCCCATTTACTACTCAATTTATGCTTTACAGTTGTTATGTGACTCGTCGGGGTGATTGGTTCGGGTCCGGTGAGGTTTTGGAATGAATTGGAACACTTAGTTCCAAAGCTTAAAGCTTAAGTTAAAATAGTTACCGGATGTCGACTTATGTGTAAACCACCCCAGAATAGAGTTTTGATAATTTCAGTAGTTCCGTATGGTGATTTTGGACTTAGGAAAGTGTCCGAAAAATTATTTGGAAGCACGTAGCTAAATTAGGCTTGAAATGGCTAAAATAGAAATTTAAGTTTGAAAGCTTGACCGGAGAGTTGAATTTTTGATATCAGAGTCGGAATCCAGTTCCGAATATTTTCATAGCTTCGTTATTTCATTTATGACTTGTTTTCAAAATTTGAGGACAATCAGAATTGAATTGATGGGTTTCGGCATCGAATGTAGAAGTTAGAATTCGTTAGTTTTCGTTAAGCTTGAATTGGGGTGTGATTGTAGCGTTATTTGATGTGAATTGAGATTTAGACTAAATTCATATGATGTTTTAGGACTTGTTAGTGTATTTGGTTGAGGTCCCGGGGGCCTCGGGTGAGTTTCAGATGGTTAACAGATCGAAATTTGGACTTAAACAGATGCTGGAATTTTTCTGATGCATGTATGTGGTTTCCTTCATCGCGTTCACGAGGGGTGGCTCACGTTCGCGAAAATGAAAATTGGACTAGGCCGTTTTGTGCTTTGCGTTAGCGACCGGGGGCACGCGTTCGCGAAGGGTCGAGGGGCAAAGCTTCGCGAACGCGACCGGGGCACGCATTCGCGAATGGTCGAGGGGCAAGTCCTTGCATCGCGGTCGAGGCCTCGCGTTCGCGAAAGGGAAAGCCGGCCTGGGGGAAATTGGTCTTCGCGTTCGCGAGACCAGGCTCGCGTTCGCGAAGGAGAAAATCCGGGCAGCACAAAAATGTGCTTCGCGAACGTGAGGGACCTGTCACGTTCACGAAGAAGGAATGCCTTGACAGAATGTTTGTTCTGATTTTCTATTTTTGATGGATTGAAGCTCAGGAAGAAGCGATTTTTGGGAGATTTTCAAGAAAAATAACGGGGTAAGTGTTCTTAACTCATTATTGGTCAAAATACCCGAATCCATGGTTGTTTTTAACATTTAATGGGTGAATTAAGTTGGAAAGTTTAGAAAACTCTCTTGATTTAATTTGAAGACTTGAGGGTTGAGTTGATATTGGAATTAGGTAAAATTGGTATGGTTAGACTCGTGGTTGAATGGAATTTCGGATTTTGTAACTTTTGTCGGGTTCCGAGATGTAGGCCCCACTGGCAATTTTTGGGTGAAATTTTGAATTTTGATGGAAAATTTGTATTTTCATATGGAATTAATTCCTATAATTTTTATTGTCCGAATCGAATTATTTGTTGATAGATTCGAGGAATTTGGAGGCCGATTCGCGAGTTAAAGGCATTGCAGTTCTAAATTTGGTTCTGAGGGTATGAAACCCTGGATTATGTGTTATGTGACTGGTTTTGAGGTGACGCGCATGCTAGATGACGGGCGTGTGGGCGTGCACCGTAGGAATTGCGACTTGGTCAACTTCATGAAACTGTGTAGTTGAATAGTCTGTTGATATCCGTACATTTTTCCATATATTTAGAGAAATTAATCTATAAATCATGTTTAAACTATGTGTTGACATTGTTGGGATCCATATTGGTCGTGTACATGTTGAATTATCTGCTAAATTGTTGTTTCATACTCAGTCACGATTTTTACTCGCATATTACATCTTGGTCTCTCTTATTCATTATTGATGCATCATATCATGGATGTTGGGTTACTTATCATGATTTTTGAGAGCCCGAGAGACTGGAGAGGTTGATGACTAAGTGAGGCCGAGGACCTAATTGTGAGGATATTTATGGGATCGGGTTGCACGCCACATCATATTTCATTGATTTATGCCATGATTGGCTTGTTATAGCGCTTGGGCTGAAGGAGCCCTCTGGAGTCTGTACACATCCCAAGTGAGCGCAAGTACCTACTGAGTGCGAGTGCTGAGTGATTGAGAGGAATGAGTGACTGTGAGGAATGAGTGAATGTGAGGAAAGAGTGACTGAGTGATTGAGAGGAATGAGTGACTGTGAGGAATGAGTGAATGTAAGGAAAGAGTGACTGTAAGGTTGGAGTGAATGGGAGGACTGAGTGACTGTTACTCTGAGACGATGTATTGATTTCATTATTGCTGCATTTCAGCTGTCATATATCAATGTTTTGGAAATTTCTGAAAGACATTATCTTTTGTTTCAGTCGAAGTTGATATGAAATTACTGTGGACTTTTAAATGTTGAACTTGAGAGCATGCCTACCCTTGTATGTTGAAAATTATTGTATTTGGGCTTAGCTGTGAAGCTCGTCACTACTTTAAGTTCTTATTTATTATTGTTATTTACTGAGTTGGTTGTACCCATACTATGCCCTGCACTTCGTGTGCAGATCCAGGTGATTCCGGATACAGTGGGTGTTAATTCTTTCGTATAGTTGATTTTTCGGAGATTCAGAGGTAGCTAACGTGTTTCGCAGACCTTGTCTCTCCTTCCCTATCTCCTTGTTTACTGTATTTGGTCTCAGACTATTATAGACCGTGTTTTCCAGATTTGTAATGTATAGATGTTCATGTACTCAGTGACACTGGATTTTGGGAGTGTATTTATTTCCAATATTTGTGGGATTTTCTCTTAAACTTAATTATTATTTTTTCAGTACTTAAAAGAATTATGGGTTATTGGTGTTGTCGGCTTGCCTAGTATTGAGATAGGCACCATCACGACAGGTGTGATTTTTGGGTCGTGACATAAACTTGTCGGTAAACACCGTCGGAACCGTTCAGGGAAAAAGTTCTATGCGATCGAAGGAGATATGAGATACAATGCTCTATTCGAGAGGCCATGGATTCACAACATGAGGGTAGTACCATCGACGCTACATCAGGCGTTGAAATTCCCCACATTGGGAGGAATTAAAACAGTTTACGGGGAGCAACCGAACGCAAAAGGAATGTTCACGGTCGATGAGGTTGTCCCGATATCCGCACTCTCAACCTCAACGAACTCGAGTTCGGTCACCAAGGAAGAAACCAAATAGCAATCACCAACACTAGCCCCGACCGAGCCAGAAAAGCAGGAGACATGTGAGGACGACGATTGCGGAGTTCCTAGGTCTTTCATAGCCCCTGACGATTCCGATGTCACCAAGTCAACGGTCGAGGAGATGGAGAAAGTCAGATTTATCGAGCACCTGCCCAATTGGAAGGTATACCTGGGCACGGGGCTAACTTCCGAGCTCAGGAAAAAACTCATTCAATTCCTTATAGCTAACATAGATTTTTTCGCTTGGTCCCATCTTGACATGACAGGGATCCCGTCGGAAATAACTATCCACAAGCTGAGCTTGGATCCGAAGTTTCACCTGATTAAAAAGTAGAGAAGGCCTCAGTCCGAAGTCAAGCATGTATTCATCAAAGACGAGGTATCCCAACTCCTTAAAATAGGTTCCATTCGGGAAGTTAAGTGCCCAGATTGGTTAGAAAACATAGTGGTAGTGCCGAAAAAGGGTAAATAAAGTAAGAATATATGTAGACTACAAAGACTTGAACAAGGCATGCCCTAAGGACTCTTTTCCCTTGCCTAACATCAATCGCATGATCGATGCGACAACCGACCACGAGATACTCAGCTTTCTCGATGCCTATTTCGGGTACAACCAGATCTGGATGGAACCGGGCGACCAAGAAAAGACTTCCTTTATCACTAAATACGACACCTATTGTTATAACGTAATGCCATTCGGGTTAAAAAATACTGGTGCCACTTACCAACGCTTAGTAAATCGGATGTTCAAAGAGCAAATAGAAAAATCAATGGAGGTTTACATTGACGATATGTTAGTTAAGTCCCAGCGAGCAGAGGACCATTTGGAACATTTACAAGAAACCTTTAATATACTGAAGAAATACAATATGAAGTTGAACCCGGAGAAAATTGCATTCAGAGTCGAGTCCGGAAAATTCGTTGGATTCATGGTGTCCGACCGGAGGATCGAGATCAATCCCAATAAGATCAAGTCCATAGAACACATCACCGTGGTGGACAATGTCAAGGCCATCCAAAGGCTAACCGGGCACATAGCCGCCCTGGGTTGCTTCATTTCAAGGTCCTCCGATAAGAGCCATCAGTTCTTCTCGTTATTAAAGAATAAGAATAATTTCTCGTGGACCCCAGAGTGCCAGAAAGCTTTGGAAGAACTCAAACAGTACCTTTCGAGTCCACCTTTTGCTTAATACTCTGAAGGCAGATGAGCAGTTATACCTGTACTTAACGGTATCCGAGATAACGGTAAGTGAAGTCCTAGTCCGGGAAGAAGAAGGTACATAATTTCCTATATATTATGTTAGCAGGACTTTAGGTGAGGCAGAAACGAGGCATCCTCATATGAAGGAATTGGCGCTCGCTTTGCGAAGCGCCTCCAGGAAGTTAAGGCCCTATTTTCAATACCATCCCATATGTGTCATGACTACTTACCCATTGAGGAACATAATACACAAACCCGAGCTCTAGGGACGATTGGCCAAATGGGTCGTGGAAATTAGTAGATACGATATTGAATATCGACCCCGAACCGCCATCAAATCTCAAAATTTGGCAGACTTCGTGGTCGATTTCAAGCCGGCCTTAATACCCGAAGTGGAAAAGGAATTATTGTTAACCTCGAGGACGTCCTCGGGGATCTGGATCCTCTTTACGAATGGTGCCTCGAACGCAAAGGGGTCCGGACTCGGCATCGTGTTGAAGCCGCCCACGGGTAACGTAGTTAGGCAATCTATTAGAACTGTGAAATTGACTAACAATGAGGTCGAGTATGAGGCCATGACTGCAGGTCTCGCAAAGGGGTCTGTTTTTCCCATTTCTGCTTCCTTATGTGCTTTTCGGCTATATTATGATATATCGTGTTAGTTGGTTCGGGTCCGGAGTGGTTTCGAAGTGAATTGAGACACTTAGTCTCTTATTTAAAACCTTAAGTTGGAAAAGTCAACCGGATGTTGACTTATGTGTAAACAGTCTCGGTTTTGAATTCTGATGGTTCCATTAGCTTCGTTAGGTGATTTTGGACATAGGAGCGCATCCGGAATGTGATTCGGAGGTCTGTAGTAGAATTAGGCTGGAATTGATGAAAGTTGGAAATTTGGCGATTTCGGTCGGCAGTGGAAATATTTGATATCGGGGTCGGAATGGATTTTCGGAAGTTGGAGTAGGTTCGTGGTGTCATTTGTGACGTGTGTGTAAACTTTGAGGTCATTCGGACGTGGTTTGTTAGGTTTCGGCGTCGTTTGCGGAATTTGAAAGTTTAGAAGTTCTTAGGCTTAAATCCGAGGGTAATTTGGTGTTTTGGTGTTGTTTTGTGTGATTCGAAGGCTCGACTAAGTTTGTATGTTGATATATGACTTGTTGGTATGTTTGGTTGAGGTTCCGAGGGGCTCGGGGTTATTCCGGATGGCTAACGGGAGGTTTGGAATTTGGAAAGGCAGCTGAACTGCTGCTGTTGGTGTTTTTCCGCACCTGCGGAGGGGTGAGCCGCAGATGCGGACATAGAGGACCTGGGCTGGAATCACAGGTGCATAACAGTGGTCGCATCTGCGAGCCCGCAGATGCGAGGCTGAGTCGCAGATGCGGAAGTGAGGAGTTGGTCGATTTCCGGAGAAGCGGAGAGGGATGCGCAGGTGTGTAATCGCAGGTACGAGATTTGGCCGCAGATGCGGAACTGGGATTTTAAGTGAGTTCCGCACCTGCGATGGAAATTCCACAGGTGCGGTATCGCAAAAGCGTAAAAGTGGACCGCAGATGCAGTTTCACTGGGCATAAGGTATAAAACGGGGACTTCGTGATTTTTGCTCATTTCCACCATTTTCAATTCGGACTTTGGAGCTTTTGGAGTGATTTTTGAAGGGGATTCAAGGGTTTTCACAGAGGTAAGTTGCTTGAGCTCTAATACTCCTAGCTATGGTGTTTTCCCGTTGTTTTCTCATCTAATTAGTGGGATTTAGGAGTGAAAATAGCGGGTTAGGGCTTGGAATTTTGGAGAGTGTAATTTGAAGATTTGAGGGATCAAATGATGTCGAATTTTGATAAATTTAGTATGGGTAGACTCGTGAGTGAGTGGGCTTTCGGGTTTTGTGACTTTTGTCGGATTTTGAGATGTGGGCCCGGGGGCCGGGTTTGAGTGAATTTCGAAATTTGGCCTATAAATTGGTATTTTCCTTGTGGGATTCATTCCTTTAGCTCATATTGATCGTATTTTATTGCTCGTGGCTAGATTCAGGTCATTTAGAGGCCGGTCCAAGAGGAAAGAGCATTCCGGAGTAGGAGTTCTATGCTGTTGAGGTAAGTAACAGTTTTAAATCTAGTCTTGAGGGTATGAAACTCGAAGTTCGGTATAATGTGACTGTTTGGAGGTGGCACCCATGCTAGGTGACGGGCGTGTGGGTGTAAACCATGAGGGATTGAGACATGGTACGTCCCGGAAGACTGTGAAGTCTAATAGCCTTTATTTGTGTTTATATGCATTCCTGTCTACTAGAACTTGACTGTCTTTCATGTTAGAAATCATGCTTATTCCTGCTCATGGTAGTTATATTCAGTCATAGTGATTCTTGTATATGTTTACCTCAGTCTCTGCTATTTTCCCTGATGATAGATATACTGTAACACTTTGATTTGGGTTATTTTCCCTTTCTTTATTGAGAGCTATGAGACTAGAGAGGTTCATGACTGAGTGAGGCTGAGGGCCTGTTTGTGAGGTATTATACCTTAGCACGTGAGTTGTCCGTGCAGATTCTGATGTGATATGGTGGCACGTGAGTTGTCTGTTCAGGCCTTGATATGATATTATAGCACGTGAGTTGTCCGTGCGGATTATAGCGCTTGGGCTGTAGGAGCCCCTCATGAGTCTGAACACCCCCAGTGAGCGCAGGTACCTATTGAGCGTGTGCATTAAGGGCTGAGAGTTGAGTGTCGAGTTATTGAGGGTTTGAGTGACAATGTCTGTGAGGTTTCATCTATTTCGTTTTGTTGCTTCATTTAGCTGATAATTGTCTGGCTGGAATTGGTAATTATGCAACTAATATTTTACTCATGTTTACTCTTAACTGTGAAAATTATTAACTGAATCGTTCTGTATAGATCGTCACTACTTCTCAATTCCTTATTTATTTTTGTTACTTGCTGAGTCTGTTGTACTCATACTACGCCCTGCACTACATGTGCAGATCCAGGTGTGTTTGAGCATGGAGACTGTTGAGTGTAGGACTGTTCGAGTTTCGGAGACTGCAAGGTAGCTGCCAACGTATGCAGGACCTTGTTACTCCTTCCACATTTTTTTCCGTTTTGTATTGATATTTAGACATTGGCTGTAATAGTGTTAAATACTTAGACGTTCATGACTTGGTGACACCCCGATGTTTGGGGCTCGTTTTTCGCACTTTGTTCCAAATTTGAGTTTAACTTTGATTTTTATGAAATATTCCTGATATGGAAAGCTTTACTTTACTTTTATATTTAGTTTGGAACTATTTTTGGGAAGGTCGGCTTGCCTAGTACCACTGATAGGCGCCATCACGACACGTTAGGTTTTGGGGTCGTGACAAGTTGGTATCAGAGCCTAGGTTATATAGGTCTCACGAGTCATGAGCGGGTTAGTAGAGTCTTGCGGATCGGTACGGAAATGTCTGTACTTATCTTCGAGAGGCTGCAGAACCCTTAGGAAAATTTCACATTCTTGGATTCTTGTCGTGCGAATCTGTTTATTCTGGTAATCAAACACCTGTTGTTTCATTCTCTCACAGATTGTGAGGACTTGTGCTACCGGTCAGGAGGGCCAGCCACCAGTACCACCAGCCAGGGCCGCAAGAGGCCGAGGTCGCGATAGAGGCCATGGTAGGGGCAGAGGTGCAACCCGCACAGCAGCTGGGGCGGTACCTGTAGATCCCCTAGTTGTTCCAGATCAGGACCAGGTCCCCGTGGTAGATGTTCCAACGGGACCAGCTCAGGCACCACATATGCCTATTGTGATTCCTGGCCTCCAGGAGGCCTTAGCTCAGATTCTGACAGTGTGTACTGGCCTTGCTCAGGCGGTCTCTGTTTTAACGGCCGCATCCACTTCTCAGGCCGGGGGAGGCACTCAGACTCCTGCCGCTCACACACCTGAACAGGTTGTTCAGGGACTCCAGACACAGGGGGCACCACCAGCTCAGCCGGTTGCAGCTGCTCAGGATTATGTGGTTCCTGCTATGCCTGAGGATGATCAGCGTAGGTTGGAGAGGTTTGGAAGACTCCAGCCTCCACCTTTCAGTGGCACAGAGAGAGAGGATGCCCAGGACTTCTTGGATGGGTGTCAGAGGATACTCCGTACAACTAGTATTCTGGAGACTTGTGGGGTCTCATTCACTACTTTTCAGTTTTCTGGGGCTGCACTCAGATGGTGAGAGACTTACGAGAGGCATAGGCCTGTTGGCGCATCACCCCTTACTTAGCAGCAGTTCTCCGTGGTCTTTTTGGAGAAGTTTGTGCCTCAGTCCCGCATAGAGGAGCTGCGAAGACAGTTTGAGCAGCTTTGCTAGGGTGATATGTCTGTGACATAGTATGAGATGCGATTATCGGAGTTGTCCCGTCATGCTATCTGGTTGGTTCCCACAGACATGGAGAGGATCATGAGGTTTAAAGATGGTCTCACTTTTCAGCTACGGTTGCTTATGACCAGAGAGAGGGTGTCTGGTGCTACCTTTGATGAGGTTGTCAACATTGCTCGACATATTGAGATGGTTCGTGGTCAGGAGAGGGGTGAGAGGGAGTCTAGGAGGCCTTGTGGTTAGGGTGGATTCAGCAGTGCTCCTTCTGGGGGTCAGTTCCAGCACGGTAGAGGTCGTCATTTCAGACAGGCTCAGACAGCTCGGTCATTTCACCGTGGTGCATCATCTGGCCATGGTTCTCGCAGTCAACAGCAGGGCCAGTCATCATTTAGTGCACTACCAGCGCACAGTTCTTATCATGCCTCATCCGCTCAGATTTACCCGGGTAGTTCTTTTGGGCATCAGGAGCAGCAGTTTCGTCAGAGAAGGGATTGTTTCGAGAGCGGAGATTTTGGTCACATTATGAGAGATTGCCCTAGGCTATTAGGTGGGACTCCACAGCGGAGTACTCGACCGATGGCACCAGCACCAGTTCCTCTACCACCCGCCCAACCAGCCAGGGGTGGAGCTCATCCAGCTAGGGGTGGAGCCCAGTCAACTAGGGGTCGCCCGAAAGGGGGAGGTAGATCAGGGGGTGGTCAGGCCCGTTTCTATGCCCTCCCTGCCATACCAGATGCTATTGCTTCAGATATTGTGATTACAGGTGTTGTCTTAGTTTGTCACAGAGATGTCTCTGTATTATTTGACCCTGGTTCCACATATTTATATGTTTCCTCGTATTTCGCCCATTTTCTGGATATGCCCCGTGAGTCTTTAGTTTCATCTGTTCATGTATCTACTCCTGTTGGCGATACTATTGTTGTGGACCGCGTATATCGGTCATGTGAGGTGACTATTGGGGGTCTGGAGACCCGAGTGGACCTTTTTCTGCTTAGTATGGTTGACTTTGATGTGATATTGGGTATGGATTGGTTATCTCCATGTCATGTTGTTCTAAATTGTCACGCTAAGACCGTGACGTTGGCGATGCCGGGATTTTTGAGGGTTGAGTGGAGCGGTTTTATAGATTATGTACCTAGTAGGGTGATTTCATATTTGAAGGCTCAACGTATGGTTGAGAAGGGTTGCCTATCTTATTTGGCTTTTGTGAGGGATATTAGTGCAGAGACTCCTACCATTGATTCTGTTTCGGTGGTACGGGATTTTTCAGATGTGTTTCCTGCAGACCTACTGGGCATGCCACCTGACAGGGATATTGACTTCGGTATTGATTTTGTGACGGGCACTCATCCCATTTCTATTCCACCGTATCGTATGGCATCGGCGGGGTTGAAGGAGTTGAAGGAACAGCTTCAGGAACTCCTTGATAAGGGGTTTATTCGGCCTAGTGTGTCACCTTGGGGTGCACCGGTGCTATTTGTAAAGAAGAAGGATGGTTCCATGAGTATGTGCATTGATTACAGGCAGTTGAACAAGATCACAGTCAAAAACAAGTATCATTTACCTCGTATTGATGATTTATTTGACCAGCTTCAAGGAGCGAGGGTGTTCTCCAAGATTGATTTGAGGTCCGGTTATCACCAGCTGAAGATTTGGAATTCGGATATTCTTAAGATAGCTTTCAGGACCCGTTATGGCCATTATGAGTTCTTGGTGATGTCTTTTGGGCTGACCAATTCCCCAGCAGCGTTCATGCATTTGATGAACAGTGTATTCCAGCCCTATTTGGACTCATTCTTTATTGTATTCATTGAAGACATCCTGGTGTACTCTCGTATCCAGAAGGAGCATGCTCAGCACTTGAGGATTGTATTGCAGAGATTGAGGGAGGAGAAGCTTTATGCAAAGTTCTCCAAGTGTGAGTTCTGGCTCGGTTCCGTAGCATTCTTGGGGAACGTGGTGTCTAGTGAGGGTATGCAGGTGGATCCGAAGAAGATAGAGGCAGTGCAGAGTTGCCGTAGACCGTCCTCAGACACGGTGATTAGGAGCTTTCTTGGTTTGGCGGGCTATTACCGTCGCTTTGTGGAAGGATTTTCATCTATTGCATCGCCCTTGACCAAATTAACCCAAAAGGGTGCTCCATTCAGGTGGTCGGATGAGTGTGAGGAGAGCTTTCAGAAGCTCAAGACTGCTTTGACCACAACTCCAGTGTTAGTTCTGCCATCAGCTTCAGGCTCTTACACTGTGTATTGTGATGCCTCGAGGGTAGGTATTGGATGTCTTCTAATACAGGAGGGTAGGGTGATTGCCTATGCCTCGCGCTAGTTGAAGACCCATGAGAAGAGTTGAGTTAGCAGCCATTGTTCACGCCTTGAAGATTTGGCGTCATTATTTATATGGGGTTCATTGTGAGATCTATACTGATCACCGGAATTTGCAGCATCTGTTTAAGCAGAAGGATCCTAACTTGCATCAGCGGAGATGGTTAGATCTTCTTAAGGACTATGATATCACTATTTTGTACCATCCGGGGAAGGCCAATATGGTGGCCGATGCTTTGAGTCGTCGGGCGGAGAGTTTGGGGAGTTTAGCATATCTCCCAATATCAGAGACCCTTGGCATTGGATATTCAGGCCTTAGCGGGCCAGCTTGTCAGATTGGATATTTAGGAGCCGAGTCGGGTATTGGCTTGTGTGGTCTCCAGGTCTTCTCTTTATGACCGTATTAGGGAGCGTCAGTATGATGACCCCCACCTGCTCGTTCTTCAGGACAGGGTTCAGCGAGGTGATGCTAGGGATGTGACCATTGGTGATGACGACGTGTTGAGGATGCAGGGCCGGATATGTGTGCCTAATGTAGATGGGCTTAGGGAGTTGATTCTTGAGGAGGCCCACAGCTCGCGGTATTCCATCCATCCGTGTGCCTCGAAGATGTACCAGGATTTTAGGCAACACTATTGGTAGAGGCGAAAGAAGAAGGATATAGTTAGGTTTGTGGCTCGGTGTCTCAAGTATCAGCAAGTTAAGTATGAGCATCAGAGACCGGGTGGCTTACTTCAGAGGTTAGAGATCCTAGAGTGGAAATGGGAGCGGATCACCATGGACTTCGTAGTTGGGCTTCCACGGACTTTGAGGAAGTTTGATGCTATTTGGGTGATTGTGGATCGGCTGACCAAGTCCGCGCACTTCATTCCAGTTGGTACTACTTACACTTCAGAGCGGTTGGTTGAGATTTATATCCGAGAGCTTGTTCGCCTGCATGGTGTTCTAGTTTCCATCATTTCAGATAGAGGTACTCAGTTTACATCACAATTTTGGAGGGCCGTGCAGCTAGAGTTGGGTACTTAGGTTGAGTTGAGCACAGCTTTTCACCCTCAGACAGACGGGCAGTCCGAGCGCACTATTTAGATATTGGAGGACATGTTGCGCACTTGTGTCATTGACTCTGGGGGTTCATGGGACCAGTTCTTGCCGCTCGCAAAGTTTGCATATAACAACAGTTACCAGTCGAGTATTCAGATGGCTCCGTACGAGGCTTTATATGGGAGGAGGTGTAGATCTTCGGTAGGATGGTTTGAGCCGGGTGAGGCTAGGCTCGTGGGTACAGACTTGGTTTAGAATGCATTAGATAAGGTGAAATTGATTCAGGAGCGGCTTCGCACGGCGCAGTCTAGGCAGAAGAGTTACGCGGACATGAAGGTCTGTGATGTATCTTTTATGGTTGGGAGAAAGTTTTGCTGAAGGTATCACCCATGAAGGGTGTTATGAGGTTTGGGAAGAGGGGCAAGTTGATCCGCCGGTTCATTAGGCCTTTTGAGGTGCTTCAGAGGTTAAGGGAGGTGGCTTATAAGCTTGCCTTGCCACCCAGCTTGTCAAGTGAGAATCCAGTGTTTTATGTTTCCATGCTCCGGAAGTATGTTGGCGATCTGTCCCATGTTTTGAACTTCAACACGGTTCAGTTGGAGGGTGATATAACTTATGATGTGGAGCCAGTGGCCATTTTGGATCGGCATGTTCGGAAGTTGAGGTCAAAGGACATAGCTTCGGTGAAGGTGCAGTGGAGAGGTCAGCCTGTGGAGGAGGCCACCTGAGAGACCGAGCGGGAGATGCGGAGCAGATATCCACACCTATTTGAGACTTCAGGTATGTTTCTAGACCCTTTTTCTAGGAAGAACGTTTGTTTAAAAGGGGGAGGATGTAACAACTCGGCCGGTCGTTTCGAGCGTTATAGCCCTGTTTTCTCCATTTCTGCTTCCTTTTGTGCTTTTCAGTTATATTATGATATATCGGGTTCGTTGGTTCGGGTACGGAGTGGTTTCAGAATGAATTGAGACACTTAGTCTCTTATTTAAAACCTTAAGTTGGAAATGTCAACTAGATGTTGACTTATGTGTAAACGGTCTCGGGTTTGAATTTTGATGGTTCCATTAGCTTCGTTAGGTGATTTTGGACTTAGGAGAGCGTCCGGAATGTGATTCGAAGGTCCGTAGTGGAATTAGGCTTGAATTGGCGAAAGTTAGAAATTTGGCGATTTCGGTCGGCAGTGGAAATATTTGATATCGGGGTCGGAAGGGATTTCCGAAAGTTGGAGTACGTTCATGGTGTCATTTTTGACGTGTGTCTAAAATTTGAGGTCATTCGGACGTGGTTTGGTAGGTTTCGGCGTCGTTTGCGGAATTTGAAAGTTTAGAAGTTCTTAGACTTGAATTCGAGGGTAATTTGGTGTTTTGATGTTGTTTTGAGTGATTCAAAGGCTCGACTAAGTTCGTATGTTGATATATGACTTGTTGGTATATTTGGTTGAGGTCTCGAGGGGCTTGGGGTTATTCCGGATGGCTAACAGGAGGTTTGGAATTTGGAAATGCAACTGAACTGCTACTGCTGGTGTTTTTCCGCACCTGCGGAAGGGGGAGCCGCAGGTGCGAGGTCGTTGGTGCACTTGGTGAGCCGCAGATGCGGACATAGAGAACCTGGGCTGGAACCGCAAGTGCGTAAGAGTGGTCGCATCTGTGAGCCCGCAGATACGAGGCTGAGTCGCAGATACGGAAGTGAGGAGTTGGTCGATATCCGCAGAAGTAGAGAGGGATGCGCAGGTGTGCAATCGCAGGTGCGAGATTTGGCTGCAGATGCGGAACCTGGGATTTTAAGTGAGTTCCGCACCTGCGATGGAAATTTTGCAGGTGCGGTATCGCAGAAGCGTAAAAGTGGACCGCAGATGCAGTTTCACTGGGCATAAGGTATAAAACGGGGACTTCGTGATTTTTGCTCATTTCCACCATTTTCAATTCGGACTTTGGAGCTTTTGGAGTGATTTTTGAATGGGATTCAAGGGTTTTCACAGAGGTAAGTTTCTTGAGCTCTAATACTCCTAGCTATGGTGTTTTCTCATCTAATTAGTTGGATTTAGGAGTGAAAATAGGGGGTTAGGGCTTGGGATTTTGGAGAGTGTAATTTGAGGATTTGAGGGACCAAATGATGTCAGATTTTGATAAATTTAGTATGGGTAGACTCGTGAGTGAATGGGCTTTCGGGTTTTGTGACTTTTATCGGATTTTGAGACGTGGGCCTAGGAGCCAGGTTTGAGTGAATTTCGGAATTTGGCCTATAAATTGGTATTTTCCTTGTGGGATTCGTTCCTTTAGCTCATATTGATCATATTTTATTGCTCGTGGCTAGATTCTGGTCATTTGGAGGCCGGTTCGAGAGGAAAGGGCATTCCGGAGTAGGAGTTCTACGCTATTGAGGTAAGTAACAATTTTTAATTTGGTCTTGAGGGTATGAAACTCGGAGTTCGGTATAATGTGACTGTTTGGAGGTGGCACCCGTGCTAGATGACGGGCGTGTGGGTGTACGCCGTGAAGGATTGAGACTTGGTCTGTCCCGGGAGACTCTGAAGTCTAATAGCTTTTATTTGTGTTTATATGCATTCCTGTCTACTAGAACTTGATTATCTTTCATGTTAGAAATCATGCTTAGGGTATATTCCTGCTCATGGTAGTTATATTCAGTCATAGTGATTCTTGTACATCTTTACCTCAGTCTATGTTATTTTCCCTGATGATATACTGTAACACTTTGATTTAGGTTGTTTTCCCTTTCTTTATTGAGAGCTATGAGACTAGAGAGGTTCATGACTGAGTGAGGTCGATGGCCTGTTTGTGAAGTATTGTACCTTAGCATGTGAGTTGTCCGTGCGGATTCTGATATGATATGGTGGCACGTGAGTTGTCTGTGCGGGCCTTGATATGATATTATAGCACGTGAGCTGTCCGTGCGAATTATAGAGCTTGGGTTGTAGGAGCCCCTCATGAGTCTGAACACCCCCAGTGAGTGCATGTACCTATTGAGCGTGTGCATTGAGGGCTAAGAGTTGAGTGTCGAGTTATTGAGGGTTTGAGTGACAGTGTCTGTGAGGTTTCATCTATTTCGCTTTGTTGCTGCATTTAGCTGATAATTGTCTGGCTGGAATTGGTAATTATGCAACTGATCTTTTACTCATGTTTACTCTTAACTGTGAAAATTATCAACTGAATTGTTCTGTATAGCTCGTCACTACTTCTCAATTCCTTATTTATTTATGTTACTTGCTGAGTCGGTTGTACCCATATTACACATTGCACTACATGCGCAGATCCAGGTGTGCTTGAGCATGGAGACTGTTGAGTCCAGGCCTGTTCGAG
The DNA here is from genome assembly GCF_000390325.3 of Nicotiana tomentosiformis. Taxonomy (NCBI): domain Eukaryota; kingdom Viridiplantae; phylum Streptophyta; class Magnoliopsida; order Solanales; family Solanaceae; genus Nicotiana; species Nicotiana tomentosiformis. The sequence continues at coordinate 130,020,122 of NC_090815.1, read as the reverse complement.
TTTCGGAGACTGCAAGGTAGCTGCCAGTGTATGCATGACCTTGTTACTCCTTCCATATTTCTTTCCATTTTGTACTGATATTTAAACATTGGTTGTAATAGTTTTAATTACTTAGACGCTCATGACTTGGTGACATCCCGATGTTTGGGGCTCGTTTTCCACACTTTGTTCCAAATTTGAGTTTAACTTTGATTTTTATGAAACATTCCTGATATGGAAAGCTTTACTTTAATTTTATATTTAGTTTGGAAGTATTTTTGGAAAGATCGGCTTGCCTAGTACTACTGATAGACACTATCACGACACGTTAGGTTTTGGGGTCGTGACAAAAACCTTAAGAAAAGGTTGACCGGTGCCAAAGAAAAATGGAAGGAAATTTTGCCCGAAGTCCTGTGGGCATACCGTACGACCTCAAAGTCCCGTACCAGGGCCACCCAATTTTTGTTGGTCTCCGGTGCCGAAGCACTAATACTGGTTGAGGTAGGAGAACCGAGTTTCAGGTTCCGATATGCGACCGAAGAGTCGAACGGTGAGGCCATGAGCACGAGCTTGGAACTATTGGATGAAAGGCGCGAGGCCGCCCTCGTCCGATTGGACGCCTAGAAATAGCGGATCGAAAGGTATTAAAACCGGAGAGCCAACCTCCGACACTTCAATATCGGGGACTTGATGTTAAGAAAGGTGACACTGAACACCCGGAACCTAAACGAAGGGAAGCTGGGACTGAATTGGGAAAGTCCATATCGAATTATCGAGATTACCGGTAAATGTTCGTACAACTCGAAGCAGGGAACGGTGAGCAGCTATCGAACAACTAGAACGTGACCCACTTAAAACGATACTACTACTAAGGTACGACTCTATTCATTATATTTTTATTTATAAATATTGCGAATTGGACTAAATGTAGTTGTTAGGTCTGAAAGCACGCGTTGCATTCTTTTTTCCTTGAACCGGTTTTGTACCAAATGGGTTTTCCGACAAGATTTTTAATGAGGCAACAGTGGATCGTGCTAACTTAGAATCGAAGACCGGTTTTGAATCGGAGTCGATGGTCACGTCAACAGTATCCGAACCCTCTCGACTATAGACCTCGAATACTGAGGGTCATCACCCGCGGGTCATGATTTTTAGCAAGGAAGAAAACTTTGGGCTCGATCAGTCTAGGTTCGGTAGTTAGGATTTATTTTAAGGACCAGATGATCAAATCAATCGTGCCCACGTAGGTCATACTGGCCGCAATACGAGCTTTTACACAATCTTGTACGTTACGCACAGAAATGAAATAAAGTGTCTACCTTACTAACAAACATTGTTTGCTTCTTAAAAGTATCGAGCCTAAGGGATACTAGTGCCCGAGAATTATCGAGCCCAAGGGCCACCCCTATCCGAGCACAAAAGGCTACCCCCACTAGGGGATTGCCGTCCTTGATAAGTTCAAATGGCTCGAGTTATCGAAACCCAGAGACACAAAACCTATTAGGTAGTGCCCAAACCTAAAAGGCTACGGCCATTCTAAAAATATGGCTCAGAGACGTACGAAGCCCGTAATCAAAACATAAGGCCTTCAAAATTTCAAATCGATTCAAAGGTTACCCTCGGAAATATTATAGTCTAAAAACATTTAAACAAGCATTTTGGGGTAAGCTTCCGGTCATTCCGAGCCCTCACAATTTTCAAAGAAAACTTGCATCGAGAACAAGTTTTGTTCGGACCTCCGAAAAATAACTTTACATTTTATTCCGTGCTATGGCATTTGAAATCTATGCAATTGTAAAAATGATGTAAAGGTAATAGACTTGAAAATTGCCAAAAGGGAAAAAACTTTATATGTACATTCCAGAATGTATTTACAAAGGCCAATGAAAACGGCCTCAACAAAATAAATGTACAAGGTGCAAAAACAAAGACAAAAATTCCTAAGGCACCTACGCCCGATCTTCATCAGAACCCGCCTCGTTACCAGAGCCGTCGAGTCCTTCTTCACCTTCATGTATGTCGGAGCCCTCAGAGCCTTCTTCATCCTCGGGATCAGCCAGCTTCTTGGCCTTGACCTCAAGCCTTTTCGCCTCCTCGATCTCGGCAGATAGGTCGATGCCTAAGGCATGGATATCTCGAGGGTCTCCCTTAGAGACAACCGCTTCATACACTCAACAATGGTTTTCAGACGGGCCTCGGATGCCTCGACATTGCCCCCATACTGGGCTACCATCTCTTCAGCATCGGTGGAGGTTGTGCGCATCTGAGCCTTTACAGATTCATATTCACTGCCGAGGGCATCCCGCTCTACTAGGGCCGAGTTCAGTTGAGCTCGGAGTTCCTCGTTCAGCCGGGCTCGCTTATCGGCCTTCTCTTTTGTCACTTGGAGTTGAACTTCTACCGATGCCAGCTGAGTTTGAGCGGTCTCCTTCTCCGAAGCCAGTCGGTCCATTTTGCCCTTCCAAACATCGGCCATGACTTGGACCTCGTTCATTTCAGCTCGGAGTTGGTCGATCCGGTCAATCTTCTGCTGAACCTGCGAGGTTTGGTCGTTAGTTACCATGGCTAAGTCCTCATTGCTAACTTTGAAAACCTTTACCTTTCCGACTAAGTCGGCATGCTCCTTCTGAGCCGCATCCAGCTTGGTCTGGAGATTCTTGACGACCCCTCCGTGTTGCTCGCTGAGAAGCTTATAAGTGTCTCTTTTCTCAGCAAACTCCTTGATCTCGGCGAGCTGGTTAACCTCGGCCCGTTACCAAAGAAAGCTTTCGTGATGGAGAACTGAGGCCTGCAAAAGGGTAAAAGAAAGAAGACGTGAGAAATATCAAGGATTAAGTCAAAGGTCGAAATATCGTAATGATACCTTACCTGATTTAGTGCCTGATGTGCCTCGTTGAACATGCACGGTACGTCCACCTCGTTCATATTCGTCTGGTCTTCTTTGGTCACCAGGCATCGAAAGTGACTATAGACCTCTTGCGGCCGGGATCCACGCTCGGGGTAGGGAATTGGTTGACTAACTTCGGGCTCGAATTCAGCCCACCGACTTCTGAAGACGACCCCTTTCACTTCTGAAGACGACCCCTTTCTCGGCACCTCCAGGTCGCCTAGCCTGAAACAATCCTCCAAAACGGACGAGTCCACACCATCAAAAAAGGAATAAAGGGGATCGTTCGCGCCATGAGTCCCTTCGTTAGACCTCTCGTTTCCCACTCGGGGCTACCTCGAGTATGGACTCGGTATAGGAAGGCGACCCTGAAATCTCTATTATACCGAGTTCCTTCTTTGGGGTGTGGCTGGCATCTCGAGAAGTCTCGGCCTCGGTCTCCTCATCGACCCCCCGGGCCTTAGGGCGATCAGCCTCATGGATCTCCTCTTTAACGGCTTCTCGCTCCTCGGGGGTTGTTGTCCCGTGGGCCACAAAAAAATCATCTTTTTTGGGATCATCCCTGAGCCGATAAAGGGAATCCGAGTCAGACGCTCGAGAACTAGAACTTTCCTTTGGCTTACGGGCCAACCTTTACTTTGGCTTCTTCTTCTCTGAGCTCGAGGATCCCGGAGCCTTTCCTTTTCTTCTTTTCTTCTTTTCTTCTACTGCAGCCTCGAGCTGCCCCAAAGCGGAGGGGTCAACGGACGGATCCTCATCCCCTACTAAAGGCCAAAGCTCAATGGTCTTAGGCAAACCTGCAAAAGGAAAAGTGAAGAAAAAAGGGTAAATATGATACGAATGAGAGAGCCAGATGTTACCTATTTGAGGAAGGGTATTACCGTGAAAACGGGCCTCCCAACGGCCCCTCGAGAGTTTGCGCCATAAGCGCTCGGAATAAGGCATCTATGAAAAAATGCCCTCGATCCACTCCTTGAGCCGAGGGATCGCGTTTGGGACTCGAGTAACGGCTGCACCACCACAAATACCAGTAAAAAGAGAGGGGATGAAGGTAAAATGGCGTTCAAGGGGAAACTAAACTTACGAGATGCGTTCCACTTCTCGGGGAACGACATGAGTTCGGGGGAAACAAGTCTTCGGTCTTCACCCGAACGATACGTCCCTGCCAACTCCGGTCCCGGTCCCGGTCCCGGTCCTCATCGATGTTCGAGAATGGGGCTATGCTGGCCCGGCGTGTGCCCTCGGAAGATTCGGAGACTGTATAGGTGGATTTGACCGAGGCATACTTCGTACCTCTTGTAGAAATCCAAGAGAACCGGATCCACCGGGCCTAACGTGAAGGGATAAGTGTAAACACTGAGATAACCCTCCACGTGGGTAGAGATGGAGTCTGTAGGCGCGGGGACTACTACGTCCTTACCCGCCCAATTGCATTCCTCTCGGACCGCGGGGAGGACGTCTTCGATAATGGAGCATATATATCTTGATACTCCCTCACACCAGCCATGCACCGACGAGGGCTTCTCAACCTTAAAGTCATCAGCATCCGAACCCCCCCGGGAACGAACATTTTCGAGGAAGGCTCGACAACCAGTTCATCGGTAGTCGCATCAGGAGCGAACCTCTCGAGGACGACCACATCGGGAGTAGTCTCATCGATTTCAGCGGTCGGTTGTGAAGAAGAAGAAACGACTTTTTGGGGACAGATTTGGAAGTTTTAGCCATTGTTATGTCAAAAAAGCTGGAAAAATATAAAGAGATGATGAAAGATGAAAGGTCAAGTGCGCTGATTTGGGTAGAAAGTAAGTAAAAACTTGCAACTTACTGAGAAGTTTTGAAGAATGGAGGCGAAAATATTAGAGTGTGAAGAAGGGTAGTGATATCCTGAAAACTCGAAGGTAGAAGCTTGATCAAAAGGTAAAAAATGAACGAAGGAGGAAAGTAATTACAGAGGTTTTGCGCCGTTTCGCATTCAGGGATGACATGCCGATGGCTGACGCGTGTTTGAAGTCATAATGACACGACTGACGGGACGTTTCAGATTCTTTGTCGTTTCTGTCACGGCGTATTGAAGAAGGAATCGAAGTGCATATGTCGTTTCTCGTCATTTTCGTAAACTTACTCTCCGAGAAACGAGTGGACTATCTATATACGGGTGAAACCGATCCCTTTGGACGCCTCAGTTCCCGATGAAGTAAACGGAGCAGAGATGTGACTGTAAGGAACCGGAATCGGGGCAAGGAGCCCCTCGAGTCGGGGTCCGGGCAATACACCTGCCCTCCGAAGAATCGAGGCCACTTCCCCCAGGTCCGATTCGAACCCCAAAACTCCGGAAAGCATTACCAGATAATCGAGCACGACAAACAAAGGATTGTGATATTCGTGCCCAGCCGAATGTTACGGCGTGAATCTCGACACGTATCGGCGGAAAATCAGTGATTAGTAAAACGGAAGATTTTTACCTCTTTTGGAATTGTACTTAGGGTAAAACTCTCCTACTATATAAAGGGGAGTCTAACTATTCTTTAGGCATCGTTGTAACACGCATATCAAGGCAATACACTCTTATTTTCTCTGTTATTCAAAGTTCTTACTTTTGTTCATTAGTTCTTCATTATCGTGAGCCCGGGATCGAAAGCAGGCATTTCATTAAAGTTGTTATTGAGTTCGGGATCACTCCCATAATTGGTCTGAATAGTAGTATATAAGAGTATTTGTCCACATTGTCGTTCGGGTCTCCTCACTTAATCTAGTTGGAACCATATGGAGTAAAATCTTGTTTATCTAAAATATCAAATACGTATTGAAACGAATTTAGTCTACCAATAATGGAGAGACCAAAGGTACTAGTTAACATCTATGGAAAATGCTCAACTTAGTATATTTATTTTGCCAGTGACTCGTCAATGAGCCTCAGATAATTGTTAGATATGACGTTTCACAGTTGAAATTTCTCATGCGTTAAATCATAAATCCGTTCATCTGCCATATTTTTGCTAAATCCCACAAATGTAGTTTGGTTATAGAATACTCTAAATTGATAATACAATGTGTAGGGACTCAAAGTGAAAGACATTTATTAGTTTTAGCCATAAGAGTATTTTGTCTAATACTATTTCTCTCTTTCTCACTTAATTGATACTCACTAATAGGGAAGAAAGTACTAAATGACTTCCTATTATTCTAAAATATAAAATATTTGAAACAAATTTAGTTTTCCAAAACAACTAATATTTGGTCGGGTAGTAAACATATAAAAGAAAATGCGCAACTCATTATGTTATAAAACAGACTAGCACTTCGCAACAGAGCTACTAAATGTTAACTGTGTGGTAAAACTTAAAGATGACCCTTGAATGCACATATCATCGCCTGAGTCAATTCCAAAATCAAATAAAATCTTTAGAAAGGAAATATTATTTTTTCGCAGGACAAAGGGTAGAACTGTAGAAGAAATGAGGACTGTAAAAAGGCATTTCAGAGCTAACTGTAGAAGAAATGAGGACTGTAAAAAGGCATTTCAGGGCTGAGAAAATGCCCCAACAAGAAGCTAAACGTGAGTAGCTGTGATTACTGCTTCTTCTCTTCTGCTTTCTTTGGCTAAAAATTTGCACATAAATGAAAGTTAGAAAAACAACAATATAAATAAATAAATAGGAATAACAATAGACAAACTCACTCCAGGAACACTTGGCTACCAAAAAAAAAAAACTAACCTCCCTCCCCCACCCCGAAAGTAGGGAACAATTTCAAAGTTTAACCTACGCAGCACCAATGTGGATACAAGGTTATCCGATTTTTTTTAATTTTTTTTTATGAAGGAATCCGAGGTTATCTGATTACGAAAAGTTTCACCATTTTGGGGAGTAGAACATTATATATGCTAGATATGATCTTCTTAGAAGGCTTAATCTTTCCTCTAGAAAGTAAAGGGATAGCGAGAAAGATTTCATCTCTCCTTAAATGAAATGCATGTACTTCCAGTGTCCAAATCGCTTTCATATTCATAAAGAAGAAGCACACTGGAGGACGAGCAGGACAGAGAAGAACAAGATGCAATGAAGAGTAGGGAACAAGATGAAAAAGAAGAAGAGACTCCAAAGCAGCACACATCAATAGCCAAACTCAGTGTCAAAGTGGTGTCCAAATATCCAGACATCATACACCCACGATCAGAAGTTCAAAATCAGCCTTTTACATTTTTTTAAAGATAGATTTGATCTTACCTGGTTTTAGAACTTCACAATAAGTCGACTAAGTGAAGCTCTGTAAGAATTTCTTAGGCAACATAAAGTATGGGCAACTGCCAACTAGTAACTGTTGAAACTTAACACTCTAGATTTCACCTCACCATTCACATTTCTGTCAAGATGTCACACTTTAATATTTCCGCACTCAATCCTTAACCCTGTGATCATGTCATGCTCAAAATTTTAAAATCTGCATCAAACATTTAGCTGTTCCGACAGGAACTTCTAGGTAACCAGCCTCCCTAGACTAGTACCTAGCAACTGATCGTGGAGCATACCAATATGAGTAACACTTCCAATGGTAACAAAATCAGTACATAGAAACAAATACTTTCTCTTATGAATGATTGTCTTAAAGTCAGAAAGCTACTAAATTCTTCTATAATTTGATTTTAAACAAATTTTTCCAAGGCTCTGGATTCAATCCTGAACGCTCCTCAAAACTACCACACTGCCTGTAACTAGAGGTGCGGGGCATAGTAACCCTTTAGCTCAGCACTTTTACAACTCAGTCACACACAGTTAGAGTGGCATTATTTAGAACTGGGAAACAAAATGTCAGGTCAAAGATTTTGATATCAAGGAGAACTGAAAATGTTACAAAGATTTCAACCTGTTATTCTTGGTCTACTATGTATTATGCCAGTTATATTAAAGTTGTGTCCTATTAGGAAAATCAATTAAGTACACTAATTTCGCCTAACTAGTACAACAACACATCTTCATTCTGCTCAATTTGACAACCCTTTAGAGTATAACAAATAAACTCTAACATCCAGAAATCACATATATAAAGTAAAACATCTACTTCTCTTATAAAATTTTGTTTTTTCTCACCACAAAATAAGCATAAGCAGGTTGAAAAGCTATACACTCAATCTGTTCGACGATATGCCTCAACCAAATCATAACAAAAAACCACTAAGCATCAACAAAAATAGGGAAAGCACCAACCTTTATTCCGAGAAATGGCTGTTGAAGCTCTTCATCAGGAATAACAACAGGCCATTTCTCACCAGCTTCACGGAACATTTGTTCAGTCTCAAGATACTGACCCTTTTCTAGAATCATAGTACGGATGTTCTGTGCCGGTGTAGAAGTAGCATCATAGCTTTGCTCGACACCATTGACGAAGGTGACTGTGATTTGGGGTGGATGGTCATCGGTGCGGCGCTTGACTTGAACCTGGCAACTTGGGTTTGATTCTTTGGCTTTAGGAGCATTACATTGAGCCAAAAACTCCATACATGAAGCTATTCTTGGGTCTAAGGCATTGAATTCGATTTTCACCTTCGACAAGAATTTCAACATCTTTGCTCTTATTCCTTCTCTTTTGTCTCTCAAACACTAATTTCCACTTCCCCTCTCCTTTGAGGAGTATATATTTGTGAAAAGAAAAAGGAGAATATATTCGGTTTAATAAATTTATTTCATTATTGAAAACATTATTTTGACAATACCTTTTATTATTACTACTCTTTTGGCTTCGACATATTTATGTTCTTGTTATGAAAATAATTATATTGTGAATGTTCATTTATTACTTTGCTATAGATAATATCCATTTAGTACTCTGTTGAAATTTATCTACAAGTAGCTGATGCAGGCAGGTAGCAAACAGCTCAATTAAATGATTTGCAGCACCTTCTTATTAAACAGGTAGGTTGCAAGCAGCTCATGCAGACAGCTTACAAGCAGCTAAAGAAAAACCTTGCAGCTACTTCCTGAAAAGTCTCGCAACTACTTCCTTTCTTCTATAAATAGAGGAGTTTTCAGTTCATTATGTACATAAGTTTGAAGTTTGAATAATATATCAATTTCTCTCTATACTTGTCTTTACTTTACATTTTTTATTTTATAACACGTAATCAGCACGAGACTCTGCCATCTCGAGAAAATACTTTGAAAGTATCAGATGTACGAACTTTCTTTTTCTAAATAATGTCAAATCTTTCTAAACTTGAGTTTGTAGCCCTAGATATATCGGGCAAAAGCTACATGTCTTGGATGCTTGATGCCGAAATTCATCTTGATGCGATGGGTCTGGCAGACACCATCAAAGATAAAAATCAGGCATCAAACCAAGACCGTGCCAAAGCAATGATATTCATACGCCATCACCTGTGGAATAATTTGAAAAATGGTTGTTCTTTCACAGGCACGTTATGATTGGACTCATCTAAGGCTACAAGATTTTAAATCTATCAATGAGTATAATTCTGCTATATTTAGAATTATTTCCCAATTGAAACTATGTGGTGATAATATTACTGATCATGATATGTTGGAGAAAATTTTCACCACTTTTCATGCCTCGAATATGCTCCTGCAGCAGCAATATCGAGAGATAGGATTTAAAAAGTATTCTGAACTTATCTCACATCTTCTTATAGTCGAGCAACATAATGGGCTATTAATGAAAAACCATGAAAGCCGACCTACTGGTTCTTGTCCATTCCGTGAAGTGAATGAGACGAACTTTCATCAAGCTAAGCGTGGAAAAGGACGTGGCCCCAGTCGTGGTCATGGCCGTGGTCGGGGAGGAAACTCTAATCGTGGTAATAACAATACACCAAAGAACCCTCCTCACCACCAGCAGTGGAAAAGGAAAGAACAAAAGCATGAAGCAGTGCAAGAAGCAAAGCCAGAAAATGCATGCTATAGATGTGGAGGAAAAGGGCATTGGTCACGTACATGTCGTACGCCAAAGTACCTGGTTGAGCTGTATCAAGCCTCCCTGAAGAAGACAGAGAAAAATGCTGAAGCAAATTCTATTTCTGAAGATAATTTAGACTTCATGCATTTGGATGTAGCTGATTATTTTGCACTCCCAGAAGGAGAAGCAAGTCATGTGATCGGTAGTGAATCTATAGAAATGTAAATATTTAATTTTTTGTTGTTTGTAGTAGATAGTATGGTTATGTAATTGTTGTACATAAATAAAAGTTATACTTTGATAATAATGTTTACTATCATATTTATTTTGTTTATGTCATTTTGAAGAATATGGATAATCATCAAATTATGTTTGGATCAAAGACCAATCATGAAGATATTTGTGTAATTGATAGTGGAACAACTCATGCCATATTCAAAGATTAAAAATACTTTTCTTCTTTGCATAAGGAAAAAAGCAAATATTTCTACAATTTCTGGTAATATAAGTTTGATTGAAGGCTCCGGAAGAGCTATTGTATTTCTGTCTAAGGGAACAAAACTTATTAGAGACAATACATTATTCTCCTCTAAGTCCCGAAGAAACTTGTTGAGTTTTATAGATATCCGCCGAAATGGGTATCATGTTGAGACAATAGATGAAATGAACGTGGAATATCTTTGTATTACAAAGAATATTTCTGGCCAAAAATGTATTGTAGAAAAGTTACCAACTTTATCTTCTGGCTTATACTATTCAAAGATTAGTACAGTTGAAGCACACTCTATCGTAAACCAGAAGTTTATCGATTCATATACTTTTGTGCTTTGGCATGGCCGTTTGGGCCATCCTGGATCAATAGTGATGAGACGAATTACTGAAAATTCGAGTGGGCATCCATTAAAGAACCTGAAGATTCTTACAAATGATGAATTTTCTTGTGATGCTTGGTATCAAGGCAAAATGATCACTAGATCATCACCAATGAAGGTTGGCATTGAGTCCCCTACCTTTTTAGAACGTATACATGGGGATATATGTGGACCTATTCACCCACCAAGTGGGCTGTTTAGATATTTTATGGTCCTAATAGAAGCATCTTCAAGATGATCTCATGATTGCCTACTATCATCTCGCAACCTGGCGTTTGCAAAGTTATTAGCCCAAATAATTTGATTAAGGGCACAATTTCCAGAGTATCCTATAAAGGCTATTTGCCTTGATAATGCTGGAGAATTCTCATCTCAAGCTTTTGATAATTACTGTCTATCAGTTGGAATAAAAGTTGAACATCATGTAGCTTATGTTCATACTCAAAATGGCCTTGCAGAGTCATTTATTTAAACGGCTGCAATTGATAACAAGACCACTACTTATGAAAATAAAATTGCCCACTACTGTTTGGGGCCATGCTATCTTGCACGCAGCATCACTTATCCGTCTCAGACCAACACATTATAATAAATATTCTCAGTTATAATTAATTTTTGGTCATGAACTAAATATTGCACATATACAAAATTTTGAATGTGTTGTATATGTGCCAATAGCACCACCACAGCGCAGTAAGATGGGCCCCTAAAGAAGGTTAGGAATATATATTGGGTTTGAATCACCCTCTATTATTCGCTATCTTGAACTATTGATGGGAGATTTATTTACTGCTCGATTTGCAGATTGTCGATTTGATAAAATAAATTTCCCACAATTAGGAGGAGAGAAAAAGAAAATCAAAAGAGAAATTATGTGGAAAGTTTCATCATTATCTCATTTTGATCCACGTACCCCTATATATAATCAGGAGGTCTAGAAGATCATCCATTTACAAAATATAGCAAATCAAATGCCAGACGCGTTTACTGATTTGAAAAGGATAACTAAGTCACATATCCCTGCAGAGAATATGCCTATACGAATTGATGTCCCAGCAGGACCATCTACTAGCATAAGAACTAGTGAACCTAAAGCACGCCTGAAGCGTGGTAGGCCTTTGGGTTCTAAGGATCGAAATCTTAGAAAAAGAAAATCGACAAATGATCAAAATGATAATATGAAGGGATCTCCTGAAGAGACCCAAGATCTGATTAGTTCTGAGATTCCTGAAGAAATCAATGAACCCGAGACTCAAGTGAGTGAAGAACTTTTAATAAGTTCTACTGGTGATGGGATTAATTTAAATCGATCTGAAATAGTGGTGGATAATATTTTTGCATATAATGTTGCACTTAACATTATGCAAGATAGTAAGGATTGTGAACACCGATCTGTCGAAAAATGTCAACAAAGATCTGATTGGCCAAAATGGCAAGGGACAATTCAATCAGAATTGAACACACTTTCTAAAAGAGAGGTCTTTGGACCAGTAGTCCAAACACCTGCTGGTGTAAAATCAGTTGATCATAAATGTGTTTTTGTGCGAAAAAGGAATGACCAAAATAAAGTTGAAAGATACAAGGCTCGCCTTGTCGCACAAGGATTCTCACAACGACCTGGAGTCGATTATGAAGGAACATATTCACCAGTTATGGATGCCATAACATTTCGATATCTCATCAGTTTAGCCTTACGTGAAAGACTTGAAATACATATGATGGATGTGGTTACAGCTTGTCTGTACGGGTCACTTGATAATGATATTTACATGAAAATCCCTGAAGGATTTAAAATGCCTGAAGCATATTCGAAATCTCGGAAAATGTATTCAATCAGATTACAAAGATCTTTGTATGGTTTAAAGCAATCTGGGCGCATGTGGTATAATCTTCTTAGTGAATATTTACTGAAAGAGGGTTACATAAATGATGTTATTTGTCCATGTATTTTTATAAAGAAAATGACATCAGAATTTGTTATACTTGTTGTTTATGTTGATGATATAAATCTTGTTGGAACTCCAGAAGAGCTCCAAAAGGCAATTGAATATCTTAAGAAAGAATTTGAGATGAAAGATCTTGGAAAAACAAAACTTTGTCTTGGATTGCAAATTGAACATTTAGCAAACGGGATCTTTATGCATCAATCTACCTATACAGAAAGGGTCTTATAATGCTTTTACATGGACAAAGCGCACCCATTGAGTATATCAATGGTTGTTCGATCACTTGAAGTGAATAAGGACCCGTTCTGACCTCCAGAAGAGGATGAGGAACTCCTTGATCATGAAACACTCTATCTCAGTGCAATTGGTGCACTTATGTATCTTGTTAATGCTACAAGGCCTAACATAACATTTTTTGTTAATTTACTAGCAAGATATAGTTCTTCTCCTACTCGGAGATATTGGAATGGGATTAAGCATATTTTGCGATATTTAAAGGGAACTCTTTGATATGGGTTTGTTTTATGCTAACAAAGGTAGCGCAGATCTTGTTGGTTATGCAGATGCAGGTTATTTATCTGATCCCCATAAAGCTCGATCTCAAACCGGGTACGTGTTTACATGTGGAGGTACTGTCATATCATGGTGCTCCACAAAGCAGTCAATTGTTGCTACTTCTTCAAATCATGCTGAGATAATAGTTATTCATGAAGCAAGTAGGGAATGCGTATGGTTGAGATCAGTGATTCATTTTATTCAAGAAAAATGTGGTTTGGAGTGTGATACAAGATCCACAATTTTATACGAAGACAATGCTGCATGCATAGCCCAATTGAAGGGAGGATTTATAAAAGGTTATAGAACGAAGCACATTTTACCAAAATTACTCTACACACACGATCTTCAAAAAAATGGTGATATTGATGTGCAGCAAATCCGTTCAAGTGACAATCCGGCAGATTTATTCACTAAATCTTTACCAACTTCAACTTTTGAGAAGATGGTATACAAGATTGGAATGCGAAGACTCAAATATTTGAAACAAGGTTTTCATCAGGGGGAGTAAAATACGCGATGTACTCTTTTCCTTACTAAGGTTTTTTCCCACAGGGTTTTCCTTATAAGGTTTTTAATGAGGCAGCTAGAAATGCGTATTACTAGATATTGTGTACTCTTTTTCCTTCACTAGGATTTTTCTCACTGGATTTTCCCTAATAAGGTTTTAACGAGGCACAATATCTTTTAATGAACATCCAAGGGGGAGTGTTATAAAAATAATTATATTGTGGATGTTTATTTATTACTCCGCTATAGATAATTTTCCTGAAGAAGATTATCCATTTAGTATTCTGTTGAAATTTATCTACAAGCAGCTGATGCAGGCAGGTTGCAAGCAGCTCAATGAAATGATTTGCAGCAGCTTCTTATTAAACAGGCATGTTGCAAGCAGCTCATGCAGACAGCTTACAAGCAGCTAAATAAAAGCCTTGCAGCTGCTTCCTTAAAAGCCTCGCAGCTGCTTCCTTTATTCTATAAATAGAGGAGTTTTCAGTTCATTATGTACATAAGTTTGAAGTTTGAATAATATATCAATTTCTCTCTATACTTGTCTTTACTTTACAGTTTTTATTTTATAATTGTTCTGTTCTTTTTTAGCCATTTAGTCTTACGAAATTAATAGCAAAAAAAAAAGGGAATTCTCATTTGTTAATAGAAAAAGGGAATTAAGGGCAAGATGTGCGAGACATAATTTTGCAGGGGTGTCAAATGGACGGGTGGATTGCTTTTGGGTCAAAATGGACTAAATCAATAAATGTACCCAAAAGTTATTTTGACTAAGATGAATTGGGTCAAGATGGACTAAAATTTTGATTATAGCCCAACCCGCCCAATTTTAACCAAACTTTTAATTAATATGTGTTGTTTTCTTATGAATTGTAAAATTATTAAATAAGATTTTTTTCCTTTTATTTTGGTCATATAACCTTATAACATATCAAACAAAAAAGAATTATTTCTAAGATATTTTGGCAAAATTACTTATAGATCAATTTGGACTAAAAATCAGGTCAACTTTAAACGGGTTAGATAAGTTAGATCAAGATAGGCTAAGCTGAATAAATGAGCGTGTCAATAGCCACCCATCCTTGAACAGGTCATTTGAGCTTGAGCTAAATTTGACAGCCCTATAATTTTGGTAGTGTATTCACACACAAGTGTTATTCAACTAATGAAGATAAGATATGTATTTTTCATGTAACTTTTAATCACTTAACTAAAATTAGGTGACGTACAAACGTGACTCAAAAATTAATTTGATTTGTTTTGTTCAAACACCGAATGTGATTGTACTATTGTTTTATAACTTTGGGATTGTAATCCAAATAGCCGTCCATAATTAATATTTACTTTATCTAATCGGTATACATAGATTATATAGTAATTATACATAGTTATACATATATTGTACATGAATTATATCTATATTATATATCCGCCGGTTATTTTAAATTTAAGAAATTAGGTGAACGGCTACTTGGGTTAAATCTTCTATAACTTTCAGCCCTATGGTGATCCAGGTCCAGCCGGAGGGTAAGGCTGCTCAAGCCATTGCCTTGGGCCCCAAATTCTAGAGGGGCCCAAAAATATTATACTATATTATTATGTATTATATATCTTATGCGATAGTCCAAATTTTAATATTTGTTTATTTGGTTAAGAATGTACAAATGAGTGAGTAAAAAGCAATAAATCTCCGTCTTGTTAGTAGCATATTTATTTTCCTCTTCCGTTCTAATTTTTCCTCTTTTCTTTCACAATTGAAATTTCTCTTTCCAATTTCAAACTCTGTTTCTTTGATTTATCTACTTTCTCATATTTAATTGACTCATTGATTAGAACAGAAGCTCTTTTGTGTCTAACTGTTACAAGAATTTTGTGAAATAGACCTCTTAATACAATTTGACTTTAGGCCACCAACTTTGTTGAGCCGCTCCTGTGGTGATGGAGCTTAATTTCTGGCCACCATACTTAAGATGTAAATTAACCCCCTGTTTGGATGGTTGCTTGATTCATTATTATATTATTTTTATTGATACCATATTTGTTTTCATTGTTCTTAAAATTATAACCTTGTTGCTATATAACTATGAAAATGCTCATTTTTGTAACCACGGATTTGATGGTTTTTGCATGGTTACTTATTTCATTTACGCATTATACTTATTAAACAAACGATACAGTATATCAAAATATTGTATTTATTAGCACAGTACAATACAATACGATACTGTACATTATGAAACCATGGGTAACGACCATCCAAACAGAGGGTCAGGTCATTGGTTAAGTTGACGGACCTCGTATACTCAATGCGGAGCTAGAAACTTATGCTCTAACAAAATTAAGGATTTTGAAAGAAGAAGAAAACTTAATATTTTTGTGTTGTATTTAGTCTTCTTTGCATTAAGGTAGGTTGCCTACAGCACATTTCTTGCAGTGCGGCTCTTCCTCCGATTCTGCATTAACGCGAGATGCTTCGTGCACCGAGCTACCCTTATTTTAGACCATCAATTCCTAGGGATGTGATAAGCTGTGTATTGCTTACTTGGATTCATCTTGGAGGCTTTTAAACATTATTGATTCATTTTCTGATGATCAAAAGAGACTTTGCTTGTATGCTGCTTTATTTTTGCCATTCATAAACTATAAAGAGGAAGAGAACACAAATTTATTTTCATGTCATTCTTTTTTCTTTAGAAAATTGCATCTTTTTCTAACAGTTTAGTTTATACCTTTTCGTAACTATTCTGTTTTGTACATTTCTTGTTCGAGATCCAAAGCAAAAGGGTACTTGCTTTAATTCAATAATCTTAAAGGCCATTTTCACCTAATATCAAAAGACTCAAATAAACTTAGATACCTATAGAGTGGAAACCAGGGGAGGGGTTGACAGCAATTTCAACTGAAAACAACTCTCCCAAACTTCTCATTAGCAGTCAGAAATACATCAGCCAGAAAAGCACACAATATTATAAAGATACACACAAATGGTGATGTAAAGGAAAAAAAGAACAAGCATCTCAAACAAAATCCTTGAAAAAGAAAGGGGGAGGGTTTGAGTAGGCATGAGCAAATAGTAAATTTACAAGAAAAATAATTCTTTCTACATTTTTCTTCACAAATAAACAATAGTCCAGGGCATGGCTTTGCTATGGAGTTCCTAAGAGCAGAGGACCAGCAGTCAAAGAAAGCGCCAATCCATCATATGCCATCCGTTGTGTCGCTGAGGAACTCTACTCATCGCTGCCATTTCCTCTCTGAAAAGACACATTTTACACGTTAAGAAAAACTCCATAGAGCTCAGAATTGTGTTTGGGGGAGGGGGGTTGAAAGCCAGTTCAAGCTTCAAAGAATCTTGGTGAGCCACAATATTCATCACAAAAAAATTACAGTGAATTATCATCCATTTGAACCTTAAAGCCTGTACCAACTGTCAAGAATTTGCATGAAATTATTTTACGGATAAGAGGACCTTTAAAGGAAACTCAAAATGAATTGCCAAATCTAGGGGAGACTCAAGCATGCTTCACAATCAATAATGTTGGTGTCTATGAAAGTATTAAGGCTAAGTCATATTAAAGAATATCATATAACAAAGAAGTAGAGTAGTTAGCCGAAACCAGAAAAAACAGAATCTAAGATGAAGAATAAATGCAAGGTGATGAGCATATGTGAGAAAAGATTTGGTCTGCATAAAAAGTGCTGAAATTGCAAGTTCAAGCAGGTAGTTGATACCATTTGTTAGTTGCTCAATCACTAAGGGGTCTTCTACTCATCTACATCAATATGCCACCACATGAGCATAGTGTTAGTAGTTTTCAGAATAGTAGGATATTATTACTTGATTTCATCCTTAGGGGAAGCAGGTAGGAAATGGTTGGAGGACGGGATTAATAGGTCCAAAATCGAGAAACTGCATCAATCCATGAGACACCCTTGCCATACTACAACCCTCTCAACTCATACTGTTTTTCATGGCATTAGATAATAACAATAACTTTTTTATGACGATTAGATAAGCAATGAATTGTATGAACATCTGAAGGTGTAGGAAATACCCTGTGGAGATTGAGTTCCGTTTCCCTTTGCACCGTGCTGTGCATTAGACAAAGACCGCTGGATACGAGGTGAACCTTGCCTACCATTTGAACCAGGAAGCGAGTGTCTCTTTTTAATGAATTCATCTTTATTGTGGACATCTGGACTAGATCTCGGAGAGCTATTTGGGAGAGCTTTGGCTTTTGCAGATTCTGTTGCTTGCATGTAACTTGGGAGAGAACTGCTACTACCGCTATCTCTAGGCTCCTGCTGTTCAACTTGTCCAGCTTTTGCTGAACCGAAAGAATTCCGTCGCTTCCCATTTTTATGATCCTTAGGTAATTGTTCCGAACTAGCTGTACCTGAACCATGGATTGGTATCGAAGGAGACTTTTTGCCAGCAGATGAGGCATGACGCTTGGGATTTGATCCACTTTTTTCACTTTTGATCTTCTTAGGATTCACTGACACCTGACTAGAAGGTGTCCCTTGGGATTCAGGGACAGTTACATGGCTCCTTGGAGATGCGTCTGGTGACACTTTGTATAGCCGATCCGTCTTAGCTTCTTGTTCTATTTGAACATTAACTGATTTTTTCTCTGGCTTCTCCTCGTGTGATAGATCTGAACTGACCATAACATCTTTAAGCTCACTGTTAGCATTATCGGTAGGATCCTCTGTCCCTGTCTGAACATAGTCGGGGTGCAATAAGTCATTTATACTGTCGTCTCCAATGTGCGGATATCCGTTGCTCTTGTCATGGGCAGTTTGATCGTATGAAGGCTTTAGTTCCTGCTCAAATTCGCGAGCTCCAACTTCAGACCTATCTGGTGAGTCCAGGGTAGAAGAAATAGAAAGCTCGGTGCCACATTCAGAACCACCAACTTGAGCTCTTGTACTATGAGGAACAGAAGCTTCTGACATGGCAGTTTCCCTTGCCCCAAATGATTGATCAGTGATAGATGAAAATGTTTCTTCACTGGATTCGTCTTCAGTCTTATGATTGGACAAACTAGATATTTTGGTTGATTTAGCTGCCGAAGTGAGTTCCTCAAACTTTGTCTGAGCAGCAATAAATGCAGGATTACTTGCCTTTCTTGATCCATGTACGACCTGTTTGCTCTCCGTCTCTGGAGATTCAACAGTAAGGGAATGTGTATCCTCACTGTCAACTTCAGTCTTAGCAGGGAAAGAATTGGTCTCTGACTCGGGGAGCAGCTCGGACTCCTTATATTGAGTAGGAATAGAACAGAAATTGTCATCTCTTGAATTTGTTTCATCAACATTCTGAGGCTGAGGAGGTACTGGTATGTCGGCTTGCACCTCTAAGCTATCTGCATCATAAGTGATCAAATGTTCGTCATTTTCTGACAGAGCCGCAGATAACGATACCTCGTCATCCTGTCTGAAGTCCATTGACTCAGAATCAAGCAGAACTTTACTTTCAATAAGGTTGCTGGAGTGCTCAACACTACTTTCCTTCTCCTGCTGTTCTGCTGATAATTCTAATTGTGCTGACGGTTCATTTCCTGGTGATGAAACAGACACCCATCTCTCTAACCATTTCCAGGCTGAATCAGATTTGGAAGGATCACACTTAATATTAATACTTTTGGTCTTCGGAGTTGATTCAAGGAGCTTGCACCAAAGGATAAAATGACAAATCAGTTTGGACACGAAATGATGCACATTTAACAAAATTGTCGCAAATTTTAGATCTCATAGTGGAAAATGACTATAATATATACCTGTTGAGCAAAGCTATTGCTTAGTAGCTTCGAAATAGAAGTGTATGTGACCTCTGATTTTGTTCCTGAGCTCTCCTTTCCCTTTCCCTGAAAGGATGAAACATCAGAGATGTGATTCATCAGATAAAAAATTAGTCGAAAGGGCTTCTGCACAGAAACAACACCCAAAAGGTGGGAGAGAAGAGGGAAAAGAAAGAAATGTCTCAAATGATAGGTACAGAGTTCCTCAGAGTCAAATCTAGGATTCAAAAGCGAGCTGACCAAAAACCTTCAGATTTACGCTTGAGCAAGAAATATTACCAATATAGTATCAAGCTCTTCATCTTTTCATACTTACATTTAACTTCTCCTTGTTTCTAGAACCTTTTGCAAGGCGATTAGCATAGCGTGCTCGAACAATAGCTTGCATTCTGACAATAGCTTGGACACATCGCAGAGTTCCGACAGCATGCCTGCGAACTAAATGTCCACGTACAGCAGCTTGCAATTTAGTTATATGCTTTTGCTTCAGTTGAGCTCTTCTTGCCTGGGAGAAGAAACCATCAAATACAAAATTAACTTTATAATTTGCCAAAAGCTTTAACCATTAAATGGTCAAGACAATGGAAAGAAGAGAAGACAAAATTAATGTACCAGAAATGCTCTGACTGCAGTCTGGATAACAATAACAACATGCTCATCTGGAGTGACATCAGCTTTACCATCATTGACTCTAGATGTTACTGGCTCTGATAGTGTTGCATCCACCACGGATAAGGGTATGGGTTTCTCATCTGTTGAGACATGGGGCTTCTTGTCTAATGAGATGCGCGGCTTCTCATTTTCAGAAACCAGGGGCTTCTCGTCTTCGGAAACCAGGGGCTTCTCGTCTTTGGAAACCGGGGGCTTTTCGTCTTCGGAGACCAAGGACTTCTCATCTTTGGAGACCGGGGGATTCTCATCCTCCAAGATCTGAGGCTTCTCGGCTGTCGAGACTTGGGGCTCCTCGTCCACCAAGATCTGGGGCTTCTCGTCTGCGCAGACCTTGGGCTTCTCGGCTGTTGAGAACTGGGGTTTCTCATCTGCCCATTGGATGACAGATGCCTTCTCTGGAATGGTAGAGTTAGATTGCGTTTGCAGATTGGCATTTGCAGATTCTGGCCAGTCCTTGTTCCCAGATAGTGTTTCTGAAACTACTGTATTGCTTAATACACGATGCCTGGCTGATTTCTTGCGGAAACTCCATCCACGCTTGTCGCTTGAGCTCTTACTCTACAAAAATGTCTCAAATAATTCATCCACAAAGAATAAAGAACATGGCAAAAGTTAAATTCTGCAAAGTTATTTTGTCAGTTGTGCAAGATATATAACTGAACATCCATAATGATCTGAAATCGTCTTGCAAGTATCAGGAGTTTAGCACTTCCACATTCTGTCAATATGTCTCTTTACCAATAAAGTTTAGATAGGAAAGGGGAAGCATTGGAAGTAAATCAGAGTCCCTAATAAGACCATTCTATAGATCAATTGTGACAAGAGAGGGCGATGTGCAGATTGTGGACTAAGCATTTCTGATATCAAGTTACATACATATGTCAATGAGTCATGATGCATGTAGTAAAATGATCTGAACATCAATCAAGCTTCAAATACTAAGAAAAATTAATATGTCCAAAGGCCTCAGATAGGAAAATGAAACCATTGACAATGAGATCTTCTTTACCATGTATTCACTTTTGGAACAGATGATGCTTTTTTTTTTTTTTGGGGGGGGGGGGGGGGGGGGGGCGCTCTCTTAAAACAACAACCCCGAAAAACTCCCATGCAAAGGCCGTAGATAAGGAATGAAATCATACACAAGGTTGTCGTCTTAATCATGTTTCATCACATCTATGTCAGTGAATTAGTACTTGATTTGTTTTTTCCCTACTTAAGCACATCCACCAACCGGGGGGGAGTAGATAATGCGAAAGTCTCATAGCTGGAATTGTCAGCTCAACTTATATTTCTGAATCCACAGCAGCAAGGCCATAATAATGTAAAGAAGGAAGACAAGCATATATTGGGCGAAAAAAGAAATATGGAAATTTTATGTGAACACTAGTGAGTTCAATCCATTTCCATTTAGAGATACATTGAATTATATATCAGCCAATCTCATTTAACCTTGATGTGTTGTGAACACATCTAACAACTCCCAACTAAGCTACAAATTCAAATCCAAACCTAATCAGTCTACATTTAACAATCCAGCACTCATAATTGAGATCCAATGACAAATTTTAAAACTTTTCTACACACATCCCTCCTTTATTCAAGAAAAACAATTAGCTCTACTCATGGATCAAAATAAAGGGACAAATCCCATCATCTTAAAACTTAACAAATTTGCAGAAAAACAAAAAAGAAGAGGATTTTGATCCAACATTCATTTGAAAACCATTTTCTGACCCAAAAAAAATCATTTTTTAAGCTACATTATCAGTGGGGAAAAAAACAGGAAATAACAATTTTGTAGAAAAACAAGAATCAGACTTCACAGTTTGAGGGGTTGATCCAAGATTCATTAGAAACCATTTTCACACAAAGAAGATCCAATTTTTAACATACATTATTAATTAGGCAATACAAAAATCAGTAAAATAACAACTCAATATTTGATCTAAGAAAAAGGGGTTGTAGATTTATACCTCAGAAGGAGTTTCAAGTTCATCATGTTCGACTGAATCACTGCCACAAGCAATAATCTTGAAACAAGAAGAAGCTGTTGATTTTCCCATATTTTTTTCTTCTTTTTTTCCCTCTCAGTCACTGATTGACCTGACCAGTCTTCTCTAGCCTTTTTTTGGTCCAGTGTTGTTAGTAGTAGATATTCTATAGCTGTTGGAAATTGTACCTGATGAGCTGATAATAATACTAAAAAAGTAAAAAAATAAGAAATGATAAAAACTTTTTTAAGACCACGGACCTCAACACTCTCCTAAAATCTAGCTGACTTTGGTATTTTGAGGTCCGTGGTTTTCATTTTCCTTTTTTTACAGACCCCAGTAGTTGTCTTTATAAAAGATAAAGAAATGAATATATTTCCGTTGAGACTTGAAGACAAGAATTATCCTATTTAAAAAAATCCAAATTCAGATCTGTTGTTGTTTTGTCCCACTCTTGTTTTTACGCTCAATCCAACTTTCATATTTACAACACATCTAATAAGTTGAAAATGATATTTTCTTTATTGGATAAAAACGTTTAAATTTAACTTAATACAGCTATACAAGTACTCGAGTAGTATTAAATAATTATAGAATATAGTGTTATAAATATATTATATTATGGATGTTCATTTAGTACTCCGTTAGAAAGAAGCTTCTTGAAGAAGCTTATTCATATGATACTCCGCCGTAAATATATTTACTATTTAGTACTTTATTGGAAATAAGCCTCCTGAAAAAGTTTATCCTTTCGGTACTCCGTTATGGATAAATATTACCACCGGTAGAAGATTATCTATATCTGATACAATAGCAGCTTGTACTAGCAGCTTGCAATAGCAGTTTACACAGCAGCTTGCAGTAGTAGTTTACACAGCAGCTTGCAGTAGCAGCTTACACAGCAACTTCCTTTCTTCTATAAATAGAGGAGTTTTCAGTTCATTATGTACATCAGTTTGAAGTTGAATAATATATCAGTTTCTCTCTATACTTGCCTTTACTTTACAGTCTTTATTTCATAACACGTTATCAGCACGAGACTCTGCCATCTCGAGCAAATACTTTGAAAGTATCAGAGGTACGAACTTTTTTTTTCTAAATAATGTCAAATCTTTCTAAACTTGAGTTTGTAGCTCTGGATATATCGGGCAAAAGCTACATGTCTTGGGTCCTTGATGCTGAAATTCATCTTGATGCGATGGGTGTGGCAGACACCATCATGGACAAAAATCAAGTATCAAACCTCCAGTCATACTGTGGAATAATTTGAAAGATAGATATGACCACCTGAATATAGTCGTTCTTCCACAGGCACGCTATGATTAGATTCATCTAAGGCTACAAGATTTTAAATCTATCAGTGAGTATAATTCTGCTACGTTCAGAATTATTTCCCAATTGAAATTATGTGGTGATAATATTACTGATCATGATATGTTGGAGAAAACTTTCACCACTTTTCATGCCTCGAATATACTCATATAACAGCAATATCGAGAGATGGGATTCAAAAAGTATTCTGAACTTATCTCACATCTTCTTGTAGTCGAGCAACATAATGGGCTATTAATGAAAAATCATGAAAGTCGGCCTATTGGTTCGTGTCCATTCCCTGAACTGAATGAGACGAACTTCCACCAAGCTAAGCATAGAAGAGGTCGTGGCCCAAGTCGTGGTCATGGCCATGGTCGGGGAAGAAACTCTAATCATGGTAATAATAATGCACCAAAGAACCCTCCTCACCTCCAGCAATGGAAAAGAAAGGAACAAAAGCATGAAGCGGTGCAAGCAGCAAAGACAGAAAATGTGTGCTATAGATGTGGAGGAAAAGGGCACTGGTCACGTACCTGTCGTACGCCAAAGCACCTGGTTGAGCTGTATCAAGTCTCCCTGAAGAAGACGGAGAAAAATGCTCAATAAAATTTTATTTCTGAAGATAATTTAGACTTCATGCATTTGGATGTAGCTGATTACTTTGCACTCCCGGAAGGAGAAACAAGTCATGTGATCGGTGATGAATCTGTAGAAATGTAAATATTTTAATTTTTATTGTTTGTAATAGATAGTATAGTTATGTAATTGTTTTACATAAATAAAAGTTATGATTTGATAATGATGCTTACTATCATATTTATTTTGTTTATGTCATTTTGAAGAATATGGATAACCCTCAAATTATGTTTGGATCAAAGACCAATCATGAAGATATTTGTGTAATTGATAGTGGAACAACTCATGCCATATTCAAAGATTAGAAATACTTTTCTTATTTGCATAAGAAAAAAGCAAATGTTTCAACAATTTCTAGTAATATAAGTTTGATTGAAGGCTCCAAAAGAGCCACTATATTTCTGTCTGAGGGAACAAAACTTATTATAGACAATGCATTATTCTCCTCCAAGTCCCAAAGAAACTTGTTGAGTTTTATAGATATCCGCCGAAATGGGTATCATGTTGAGTCGATAGATAAAATGAATATGAAATATGTTTGTATTACAAAGAATATTTCTGGACAGAAGTGCATTGTAGAAAAGTTATCAACTCTATCTTATAGCTTATACTATTCAAAGATTAGTACAATTGAAGCACACTCTATCGTAAATCAGAAGTTTACTTCAAATATTTTTTGTGTTGTGGCATGGCCGTTTGGGCCATCCTGGATCAATAATGATGAGACGAATTACTGAAAATTTGAGTGGGCATCCATTAAAGAACCTGAAGATTCTTACAAATAATGAATTTTCTCGTGATACTTGTTATCAAGGCAAAATGATCACTAGACCATCACCAATGAAGGTTGGCATTGAATCCCCTGCCTTTTTAGAACGTATACATGGGGATATATATGGACATATTCACCTATCAAGTAGGCTGTTTGGATATTTTATGGTCCTAATCGATACATCTTAGAGATGGTCTCATATGTGCCTACTATCATCTCGCAACCTGGCGTTTGCAAAGCTATTAGCCCAACTAATTCGATTAAGGGCACAATTCCCAGATTATCATATAAAAGCTATTCGCCTTGATAATGCTGGAGAATTCTCATCTCAAGCTTTTGATGATTATTGTCTATCAGTTGGGATAAAAGTTGAACATCTTGTAGCTTATGTTCATACTCAAACTGGCCTTGCAGAGTCATTTATTAAACGCCTACAATTGATAGCAAGACCACTACTTATGAAAATAAAATTGCCCACTGCTGTTTGGGGCCATGCTATCCTGCATGCAACATAACTTATCCGTCTCAGACCGACACATTATAATAAATATTTTTCGTCACAATTAGTTTTTGGTCACGAACCAGATATTGTCCGTCTATAAATTTTTGGATGTGTTGTATATGTGCCAGTAGCACCACCACATCGCAGTAAGATGGGCCCACGGAGAAGGTTAGGAATATATGTTGGGTTTGAATCACCCTATATTATTCGCTATCTTGAACCATTGACGGAAAATTTATTTACTGCTCGATTTACAGATTGTCGGTTTGATGAAATAAATTTCTCACAATTAGGGGAGAGAAAAAAAAATCAAAAGAGAAATTATGTGAAAAGTTTCATTTTTATCTCATTTTGATCTACTTACCCCTATATGTAATCGGGAGGTCCAGAAGATCATCCATTTACAGAATATAGCAAATAAAATACCAGACGCATTTACTGATTTGAAAAGGATAACTAAGTCACATATCCCTGCAGAGAATGTGCTTATCTGAATTGATGTCCCAGCAGGACCATCTACTAGCACGAGAGCTAGTGAACCTAAAGCACGCATGAAGCGTGGTAGACCTTTGGGTTTTAAGGATCGAAATCCTAGAAAAAAAAATCGATAAATGATCAAAATGATACTATGAAAGGATCTCCTAAAGAGACCCAATATCTGATTAGTTCTGAGATTTCTGAAGAAATCAATGAACCCGAGACTCAAGTGAGTGAGGAACTTTTAATAAGTTCTACTGGTGATGAGATTAATTTAAATCGATCTGAAATAGTGGTGGATAATATTTTTGCATATAATGTTACACTTAACATTATGCAAGATAGTGAGAATCTTGAACCCCGATCTGTCGAAGAATATCGACAAAGATCTTATTGGCCAAAATAGCAAGAGTAAATTCAATCGGAATTGAAGTCACTTGCTAAAAGAGAGGTCTTTGGACCAACAGTCCAAACACATGTTGGTATAAAGCCAGTTGGTCATAAATGAGTTTTTGTGCGAAAAAAGAATGATAAAAATAAAGTTGAAAGATACAAGGCTCGCCTTGTCGCACAAGGATTCTCACAACGACCTGGAGTCGTTTATTAAGAAACATATTCACCCGTCATATAAATTTCATTACGTGAAAGACTTGAAATACATCTAATGGATGTGGTTAGAGATTATCTGTACGGGTCACTTGATAATGAAATTTACATAAAAATTCCTGAAGCATATTCAAAATTTCGGGAAGTGTTCTCAATCAGATTACAAAGATATTTGTACGGTTTAAAACAATCTGGGCGCATGTAGTATAATTGACTCGGTGAATATTTGCTGAAGAGGGTTACATAAATGATGTTATTTGTCCATGTATTTTTATAAAGAAAATGGCTTCAGAATTTGTTATACTTGCTGTTTATGTTGATAACATAAATTTTGTTGGAACTACAGAAGAGCTCCAAAAGGCAACTGAATATCATAAGAAAGAATTTGAGATGAAAGATCTTGGAAAGATAAAACTTTGTCTTGGTCTGCAAATTGAATATTTAGCAGACGAGGTCTTTATCCATCAATCTGCCTATACAGAAAGGGTCCTAAAATGCTTTTACATGGACAAAGCACACTCATTGAGTACACCAATGGTTGTTCGATCACTTGAAGTGAATAAGGATTTGTTCCGACCTCCAGAAGAGGATGTGGAACTCCTTGGTCCCGAAGTATCCTATCTCAGTGCAATTGGTGCACTAATGTATCTTGCTAATGCTACAAGGCCTGACATAGCATTTTCTATTAATTTACTAGCAAGATATAGTTCTTCTCCTATACGAAGATATTGGAACGGGATTAAGCATATATTGCGATACTTAAAGGGAACTCTTGATATGAGTTTGTTTTATGCTAACAAAGATAGTGCAGATCTTGTTGGTTATGTAGATGCAGGTTATTTATCTGATTCCAATAAAGTTAGATCTCAAACTAGGTACGTGTTTACATTTAGAGGTACTGTCATATCATGGCGCTCCACAAAATAATCTATTGTTGCTACTTTTTCAAATCATGCTGAGATAATAGCTATTCATGATTAAGGAATGTGTATGGTTGGGATCAATAATTCATTTTATTCGAGAAAAATGTGGTTTGGAATGTGAGAAAAAATTCACAATTTTATACGAAGACAATATTGCATGCATAGCTCAATTAAAGGGAGAATTTATAAAAGGAGTAGAACGAAGCATATTTCACCAAAATTATTCTACACACACGATCTTCAGAAAAATGGTGACATTGATGTGCAACAAATCCGTTTAAGTGATAATCCGACAGATTTATTCACTAAATCTTTGCCACCTTCAACTTTTGAGAAGATGGTATAAAAGATTGGAATGCAGAGACTCAAATATTTAAAATAAGATTTTCATCGGGGTAGTAAAATACGCGATGTACTCTTTTTTTTCCTCACTAAGTTTTTTTCCCACAGGGTTTTCCTTATAAGGTTTTTAATAAGGCAGCTAGCAATGTGTATTACTAAATATATGTACTCCTTTTCCTTCACTATGATTTTTTTCTCACAGAGTTTTTCCTAGTAAGGTTTTAACGAGGCACATTATCTTTTAATAAACATCCAAGGAGGAATGTTATAAATATATTATATTATGGTTGTTCATTTAGTACTCCATTAGAAAGAAGTTTCCTGAAAAAGCTTATCCATATGAGACTCCGCCGTAAATATGTTTATCTATTTAGTATTTTATTGGAAATAAGCCTCCTGAAGAAGCTTATCATTTCTGTACTCCGTTATGGATAAATATTACCACCGGTAGAAGATTATCTATATCTGGTATAATAGCAGCTTTCACAGCAGCTTGCAGTAGCAGCTTGCACAACAACTTGCAGTAGAAGCTTACACAACAGCTTCCTTTCTTCTATAAATAGAAGAGTTTTCAGTTCATTATGTACATTAGTTTGAAGTTGAATAATATATCAGTTTCTCTCTATACTTGTCTTTACTTTACAATCTTTATTGTATAACATATAGAACTTTATGTGGATTTATCTATTGCTAGAAAAGGTAGAAAGTAGGTCCAAGCTTTAGTATCATTCTCGTATTATCTTAACTTTCGATTTGGATTACTTATTGTTTCTCTTATTTCGTTCTTTTATATTATTTTATTATTGTTACTATTCTTGCTTTCGTTATTTTCAATATGACTTCTTCTACTACTGTTTTTTTCCAAACCTGCTATGAATTTTTTTCTTGAGCCGAGGGTCCATCAAAAACAACCTCTCTACCTGTTCAAGGTAGGAGTAAGGTTTGCGTACACATTATCCTCCTCACACAACACACTATGGAATATATGATTATGTTGTTGTTATTATTGTTGTATCTATTTATATTGGAATGGAAGAAAATAATCTTACAAAGATTTCCTGTGTTATCTTACTGATCTTTTATGTTATTTTTATCGATTGCATTTGAAAATTTTCATGTAACTAAACTAAATTTGCAATAAATTACAAAAATCAGATCTTCCATTTTATTAGTGTCATTGCAATAAGTTTACTAGTGAATCCTCTAATTTTAGGTGACATTTGGATTCAAAGGAAGATCTGATTAGTGGTTTAATGTTGAAGAGCAATATATGTAGTTTATATAGAAATAGTGTAGAATACAGTTGAATAAATTGAAAGGGACAAAAGGAATTAATAAATGAAAACAGTCAAATATCTTTAATGACACAAAAAATATTTCGAAAGTAGTTCACCAATATCTCGTACAATAAATAATCACGAGAAATGGCATAAACTTAGTAGTTCACCAATATCTCGTACAACAAATAATCACGAGAAATGGCATAAACTATCACCTTTCCATTAATTCTTTTATTCTTCAAGTGACACTTCATCCTTTTCTGATAATGATGACTTTAAGTGATTTTTCTTCCTTTTTTTAATATTAATTAATAATTCTTTTTCTATCTTTATTTCGCATATACCTTCCTCTAATGAAGTTCTTAGGTAGTTTACCTTATCTTTGTCCTTTTCCCTTTCTTTTATTTTTGTGAAAAAAGCTATTTCAAGATTCTATACACTCATTATAGATATATGTCAATTAATAAAAATTATACTGAAAGATATATTTTTTTCATAATTGTTAACATACATAGCAATTTACTCTTATGCGTTTGCATATAGTATGATCTTTCTGGATAAGTTTTAGTAGAATTACAAAGTCCTACAATTTTTCAGTGATGTGAACGGAAAGCTTAAAGTAAATTAAAGGATAAAGTTTATTAAACAAAAAAAGAAGAAGCAAAATGATTATAGTTGGTGTTTCTCTATCAACACTATATATACTTACACCGTTAATGTGACTTTGATCAATGATGGGATTAGTTAAATCAAAATCTTAATGATGGATTAGTTGTTAATTAATCTTAGTTAGGATAACAGAACAATCTTAAAACAGAAGAAAGGTATCTACTAATTAGTTTTACAAAATTGATGGCACTTTTAAAGTACTTTGTAAATTGTGATGCTGCTTATAAGATGCGAGACAAAAATAAAAGATAAGGTAGAAAACGGTTGTGGGCCCAGTTAGTGGACCAATTCACATGAAGTGGGCCCTTGGGCTTCTTGGAAATTTTAGAAGCACTACAGTTTCATAGTTAAACAATTCGCAGCTATTGTTACAAAATTTACCATTCTTAACAAATCTTCCCTTGTCGGTGTTTATATGTACATATTCGTTCCCGCAATAAATATATTATGTGTCAATTATATTCATTCACACAACTAATATAATTTGTATTAACTGTATATATACGCATAACAAATACAATCAAAATGAAATATAAAAATATAAAGGTGCATACAAGGATACAAATAACAAAAATACAGAGGTGTATACATGAGTACATAACCACAAAAATACAGTCAAACATACATAGTGCGAAAAGAAGAAAAAACTCACATGAAAATATACATAGATGGTGCAAAATCAAGGCGAATTACAGGTAACAATGTTGGACAGCATCCAATGACAAATGCTCTCATGTACGTTTACTGCAACAGCAGATACGAAAGATACTTTAATGTTCTCGACACATACAACAACAACCCAAACACATATAACAACAATCCAATATAATCCCACTAGTGAGGTATGAGAAAGGTAGTGTGTACGTAGACTTTATCCCTATCATGGGGTAGAGATGCTGTTTACGATAGACCATCGGCTCCCTCCCTCCAAGAACTCCCTACCTTGCTCTTGGGTGACTCGAACTCACAATCTTTTGGTTGGAAGTGAAAGGTGCTAACCACTAGAGCAAACAAATACTACAAATAAATACCGTTAAATTTTTTAAGATTACGGAGGTCGATGATTAGGGTAAAAGATTAGTAGATAGTCGAGTTTGGGACACTTTATATGTTCCTTATTTTCCATATGAGTATTATTATTATTATTATTATTATTATTATTATTATTATTATTATTATTATTATTCTCGTATTATCTTATTCCTCGATCTCTATTGTTACATGTTGTTTCCTCTGCTTTATTTTATTGCTTTGTTATTTTGACGTTGTTATTGTTCTTATCACTATTATTCTCAATTCTTTACTATTGTTTTTTCTTTTCAAACCTGTTTTAAAATATTTTTCTTTAGCCGAGGGTTTATCCAAAACATCCTCACTTTAACTCCACAAAGTACGGATAAGGCTTATGTATACACTATCATATACATATTCCACCAATTGAATTTGAAATACATTGTGTAATGTTATTGTTGTTGTATCATATAAATATTAAGTTCCTACATCTCACTATCACAAAATTGTGCTTCCTTTTGTTAAAGTATTCTATATAGGAAATAAACTGATTCCACTAATTCGAATTTATACAAGAAAAAATTCATTAGGAAGAATTATAGTATTTTCTAATAAAGGAGCTTCATTTCTAAAGCTCAAACTCAAGAACAATATCATTCACGCACGCCTTTGTAATCGACAAAAATGTCACTACGATATATGTACTTTAATTTGTAATCGTTGTTATAAAACTGTGAATTGGCTTCATAATAAGTGAACCATCAATATGGTTTGGTATTTCCTCCTGTCCGTTGTTAAATTGAATTTGTTCCTAAATAGTTTACGTTTTACAAAAAATACATTTATTATTTTGTACTTCCCCCCTTCAAATTCTGTTGTTCTAACTAGTGGTGTTAATTAAATTGAAACGTTTAAGAGAGAGATAATGGATATTTAAGGAAATTTTTTTATAACAAAAATTATCAAATATCTTCTTAAGAAATGTGCAAAAAATATACTTCCTCCGGTCTACAATAAGTGATTTTTTTAGTTGTTTTCACACGTATTAAGAAATTTACCTTTTAACATTAATTAGCAATAAAATTGACCATATTAACCTTTATTATCTCTTTACATAAACACTCCTAACATATATTCCAGCACTATTTACTCCAAGGGCAGTGTAGAAAATAAATAAATAATTCATTCTTGAAATCTGGAAAAATTATTTATTTTGGACCACAAAAAAGGCTAAAAAATCACTTATTGTGAACCGGAGGGAATAAGAAATAATAGTTAGACAATACTCCCTCCGGTCCACAATAAGTGACCAATTTACCTTGGGCACACCCATTAAGAAAATATTAAATTCTAGACAAAAATAGTTAATGTAACTAAACTACCCTTAATTAAATGTTGCAGCATAATTTAATGTGATGAGTAAAAGACTTTTTAGGGATACGTAAATAAGGATAATTTTAAAAAAATAAATTAATTTATTTTTTTATTATATAAATGAATATTTATTTTAGACCAAAATAAAAAGACAAATTAATCAGTTATTTTGAATCGAAAAGAGTAATAATTAGTGTAGTACTATTTTTTTTCTACATTGGTCAAGTTTTAGACAGCTTAGCGGACACATGCGGAGCACATGAGAAGAACCTCCGACCCGTTTTCCACAACTGACAGCGCATGCGAATCGGTGAATTTCTTTCTTCTTTATTTTTTGTTTTATTTTAAATATATTTGCATGTGAGGTTGAAATAATGGAGTATATGTACATGGACTACACATGTTCATGAGATTAATTTAACCCAATAATTAACGGATAACTTGCATAAAAAATAGGTCTTGAACTTATCGATACATCATACATTGGCTGGTTAACTAACCAAGAACTATTATAATTAATTGTGAAAATAGGAAGATGCAATTAAGCTAAAAGCATTCCAACAGTTTTTCTGAGTAGTAATTTATTGATTACAACTGTCTCAAGTAGAGTTAAGCCAGAATTTAAAGTTTATGGGTTCTGAATTTGCCACAAAACCCATAATTCGTCTTAGTTACTGGGTTCAATTAAATAAATATTTAATAAATTTTTAAGTATAAATATAATATTTAAATAAAAGTGATTGAGTTCGGCTGAACCACTACTCGATATGCTAGCTTCCACCTCTGGTCCCAAGGTATCATTTCTAATACATGCTAGACACATTCGATATATCTTTGTTGAATAATGTTATATTAGGTCTATATGTTTTTTAATATTATAAATTTTGATTTAGCAAACTTAGAAAAAAAGATCATATAATCATATATTTAGATTCTAGATTCAAAGAGTTGTACATCAAAGAATTTCTTGAGAAAGAGTATTAACTTTACTAGCGAGTGAGTTTTGATTGGGAAAAAAGATATTTATCTAGGAATTTTGACTAATTTATAAAGTGAAAGAGTATAGCTAAGATTTTCTTATGACAATCATTTTTCAAGTAACCATTTTTACTATTTAAAGTTCCTAATTAATTTCTAGCTGATAGTGCTTTTAATTTCTTTTCGGATGTAAGCAATAAATATTTTGTACTCCAAAATGATGAAAGAGTGGATCCATGTTCTGATGTTCAGTTGCACATTGAACACGTAATATATTTGACTTTTTGTCCAAACATGTTAAGAAAAAGAAAAAGAAAGGAAAGGAAAGGAAAGGACAAAAGAAGATAAAAATATATCCCAAAATGTGATTGACTATTATTTGCTAATTACTTGCAAAATGACGATTGAGTTCCATTTTGTGCATAGTTGTCCTTGTCCATCCTCTCAATTTTTATTTAAGTACGTGATGTACTAATTTTTTAATTAAATAAAAACAATTGTTAAGCTTAGATAGAGACCTCTACATTAAATATACAATCAGAACAAACCAAGAAATAAAGAGTACATCCACCTAGTAGATTATATGTTGTCCCTCTTTCCTACACTTATATGTAAAATCTTACTAAACGAGGGTTTTTTTTTATATGAAAAAATAAAAAAAATGTTTAGGTAAGACAAAAAAAGGAATTTGTACTTTGACACTAAGGGATTAGGCTAATTGATAGTAGATAACATAATACAGGAACCCAATATGGAAAGATCAAGTTATGACTTATGAATGGGTTCTTATTTCGTGTTAATAAATTAAATCTTTATCCTAAGGTAACTCCAAAAATCATATCATGAGGTTAAGATTATCCAAAATCATATAAAATATAACCGGCTATTTTCTTAACCAAAATGAGATAATCAAAGAAAAGTTCCCAAGCTGGATTACGGTTGAAGTAGTAGAATAACTTGTGAAACTAACAAATTCAGTCATATAAGCTTCATCCTGATTGTTACTTTAAGATTTTGGTTAGGCTAAATGGCCTTTTCAGGTCCCATTTACCTTATATAGTAAAAATATTATAGACTTAGACCAAATATTCAAGGGGGGGACTGAACCTTATTTTAAAAAAAGAAAGAAAAGAAAGGGCAGTTCGGTGCACTAAATTCCCGCTATGTGCGGGGTCCGGGGAAAGGCCAGATCACATGGGTCTATCGAACGCAGCATTACCCTATATTTCTGTAAGAAATTATTTTCACGGTTCAAACCTGTGACCTCCTGGTTACATGACAATAATTTTACGATGAACCTTATTTTGGAAGCATAAAATCATTATCAAAATTCACAACTGTCCAAAGTAAAGGCCCTAATTACTTTTAGGTTGTGAAATAGAAGAGGGCAATTGACATTTAGGTACAACAGAAGATAAAGCTACTCACACAAAATTGCTACTTTTTACTTGTATAAAAATGTTAAAATGGGTGGTGGACCTTAGGCAAATGGAGAAAAGTTGCAATCATTAGAATTAAATTATTAAACAAAAGTGACTTAACCCTTCTCATTCTTCTTCAGTCCTTCTCAATGGTGCTCTGTAAAATCATCATCACAGGAAAAACACTATGTTCCCGAGGGAAGTAATGCCCCACAATTTATTTTCCTTTTATAAAACTTCTGTTTAATGCTTCCGGTATCTTATTTTCTTGCAATTGTTATTGTTTTTTTTTCCATGGCTTCTCCACTATTGTATTTCTTTTTTAGAATTGCTGTGATTATATTTTCCTTGAGCCGCGAGTTTATCAAAAATAACATTTCTACCTTCACAAGGTAAGTTTAAGGTCTACGTACACCCTACCCTTCACAGACTCTACTTGTGAGATTACATATGTTATACTGTAGTATAATGGGTATTGATTTCATCAATCTAAGCTAGAAATAATAGGGTGAAATTCAAAAATAGCAAGATTTACAAGTGGTAATTGAAAAATAGCCACAGTTTCAAAAGTAATCAAAATTTAGCAACTTTTCATGTAAAGATAAATTTGAACGAAAATATTATTCAAAATCCGGAAAATATTTTCGAATTTTTTACATGTGAACTTCCAGCATAATATACTGGTACAGTATAATATGCTGGAAGTTCATACACATGTGCTCCAATCTCTATATTATGCTGGAACTTTTCGTGTTGCAGCAAAATAATGACTATTTTTTAATTGTCAGTCCAAAAACTGGCTAGCCCGTGCTATTTTTACGAAATAGTAGGTTTACACACGTAACCATAACAAGAGGCCCAAATCCATCTGGAAAACGTAATGTATATTCTATAAGGCATCGTAGTCTTGCCTTATTACTAGAGAAAAGGGGAAAGGGCAATTCTATTTTGGTTTGCAAGAGTTCTGTTACAAGACTCACAAACAATATACTGCCATAAACTTTTGTTAGCGTTCTAATCGATCATTTTTCTTTTTCCAGATCTGATTGATAAGTTAACTATCACGATCAAGGTATTATTCCACTTTAAGTAAACTTATTCCTTTTTCTCTTTGAGAATTAAAACTCGAACTTTAAGCAAGCGCAAAACTCATGTGAATCTTCTCTGTATCATTCCAATTTTATCGAATATCACTAAGTGAGATCATTTCGGCCTTTCGGAGGGGGAGGGGGGCTTTTCTTTTTCTCCCAAGAAAATGAAAAAAGAAAAAATTGCAGGAACATAGTAGCTTTCGAATGATTGAATGAATGCTTATTGGTAGAACTCTTGACTTAAATCCAAGTCGAGACATAAACTTCAATACTCTTTCTCTTTGTTTTTCTCTATTTGGTCCCCAACTTTGCTTCCCCCAAAGAGAAAAGTCACTAGCTTTCCATAAATGAAAGCAACTAAACGTCTGGTTTCTAGCTTCTTTCTATTCCATGCTCGACTTTACAAGCAACAACGATTAAAATGTAGGGTCCAAAACTCAGACTTCAACATAATTATAAACGAACTGTGGTCATTGGAATCACTACAACGTCTGTTGCAAGAATGCCTTTGCACCATCTCTGAAAATGAAACAAATACGAGAAGGAATATAATGATACTTAAACATCCTTTCCCTTTTTGTTCTTTTAGCTCTTAGACTACCTTTTATTGTTTATAGACCAATAAAAACGGAAAAGAGATAGAAAGACAAGAAAACAACACAAAAATAAGGGAAAATTCACTTAAGATGATCCTTGCAGATGCTAGAGCACATTTCCTCTTAAGTTATACACATCAAAAATTTGATTATCCACTGTGTTCCAAATGGGAACTCGAGACTGCGACAGTTTGCTCTATTTCTTAGTCTCAACAACCAATAACTAGCAGAAGGGCATGTGGAAATAAAAGGAAGATAAATCACTATCATTGATCATATACACGACAAGAACAAAACATTACTAAAGTGCTAATCCAGAATTAACACATTCCGTTTAATACTTCTTTTTGACCACCATATTTATCGCTATCATAGATGATCAGCATAGATTTGTTTCCATTGCAATGCAGATTTGTTCAAAATAAATTAGCAAAGAAATTAGCCACCAGAGAGGAATGCTACAACTTATAAGGTTAGTGAAAAATCCAATACACCTCACTGCCAGAAAAGTTTTTTTTCTTTCCCTTTTTTCTCCCCAAAAAACGAGCTTGACCAGGCACAAACTCGGACAAACACCTCCATCTTCGCGGTCAATGCTCTATGTTAATACAGGTTACAAATTTAAAGCACAAATGCTTTAAGCTTGCTAAATTTCAGAATGTAGAATGGAAATAATGACGAAAATGATTACTTTGAGTGCAACTAAGTAGCCAATGGAGATAAGATACATTTCATCATATTGAGAACTTAACCAGGAAAGTTGAACTCTTATGATTTCCTGGGCCTTCCTCTTTTACCTGTCGTTACTTTCCCTTCAGGCTGGGGGCTTTTACTTGCCGATGGAGGTCGACCCCTCCCACGGCCACTGCCCTTTTTACTTGCTGAAGCTTTGCCAGCAGCCTTTCCTCGACCTCTGCCGGAAGACTTAGCTCGCCCATTAGATTGTTCTTCATAGTCATCACTCTCATCATCACTATTTTCCTCCTCATCTTCAGATTCTGATGATGCATCTTTTTTCTTCCTCTTATTTGAATTTGCAGGTGCCTTAGCAGACCCCTTTTTGGAAGCCTTTTGAGAAACTGGAGATTCACTCACTGGTTCTGCCCCCACTGCAGCAAAGATCAATTTGCAACTATAGTAAGAAAAGACATTGAATGATTGTAAAAGTAAATATGACTTTCATGCCAACTATTTCCTCAGTTCAACAAGTGAACAATTTTGCTTTCACATGGCATTGTCTGTCTACTCTAACTTAATAATCAACCACGAAGAAGGTTACAATTACATCCTAAATTAGCTGACAAATTGAGCACTACAATCTAGAGCTCCACATAAGACATGACAAAACCATCTCAAGTGGCCTTCTCTAAGTTAATCCTTTATGTGCTAACCTTTCTATCCAATGTTATCATTTTTTTGCGAGATTCATCTCGTGGACATTTTAAGCCTTACAGACATTAACATTACTAGCCTTACACGAAGAGAGGGTTACAATTACATCCTAAACTAGCTGGACAAATTGAGCACTACAATCTAGAGGTCCACATAAGACATGACAAAACCATCTCAAGTGGCCTTCTCTAAGTTTATCCTCTATGTGCTAACCTTTCTATCCAATGTTATCATTTTTTGCGAGATTCATCTCGTGGACATTTTAAGCCTTACAGACATTAACATTACTAGCCTTACACGAAGAGAGGGTTACAATTACATCCTAAACTAGCTGGACAAATTGAGCACTACAATCTAGAGGTCCACATAAGACATGACAAAACCATCTCAAGTGGCCTTCTCTAAGTTTATCCTCTATGTGCTAACCTTTCTATCCAATGTTATCATTTTTTGCGAGATTCATCTCGTGGACATTTTAAGCCTTACAGACATTAACATTACTAGCCTTACACGAAGAGAGGGTTACAATTACATCCTAAACTAGCTGGACAAATTGAGCACTACAATCTAGAGGTCCACATAAGACATGACAAAACCATCTCAAGTGGCCTTCTCTAAGTTTATCCTCTATGTGCTAACCTTTCTATCCAATGTTATCATTTTTTGCGAGATTCATCTCGTGGACATTTTAAGCCTTACAGACATTATATTCACTCTCATATAACATTACTAGTCTAGCAACCCATTGCAGTCCTTTATTTTAGCTATCCTACTTATTTGTTAATGCATCTATCGTTATATTCTCCAAGAAAACTGATCCTAAATATTTGAATTGTCTTGCACTAGGCACCACAAAAACCTGTCTGCATCTAATTCACTTTGACTTCCGCTAATTATGCTATCCTCCTCTATTTTACCCATTTTATTTTATTTTATGCATTAAATTTTCATATATCAGGCTATTCTCCTTGAAATTTTTATTAAACTTGTACTGCATATATTCCATACTTCTACTGCTCTTAAAATACATATCCTGTAAGAGGCGCTTCATATTTTTGGATCATTTGCAAATAGCATATATTATGAAACATTATCCTGCACAACAACAACCCAGTATAATCCTACAAGAATGAAACATTATCATGCATAGCATCGATAAAACAAATAAGGTCACAAAACAGATCCACTGTTAGGGGGTGGGGTTTGGAGTTGGGGGAGGAACAAAGACAAAGGAGATGAATTGACCATCATTGACAGACTCCCTTTTCTTTCATCTCCTAAAGGAATTAGCAATTCCATGGATACTTGATTCAATCGCACTTGAAGCAAACATAAAGAAGAAGCAAAGTATATTTCCCCCAAAAACCCTACAACTAGCTATAAGAAAGAATTTTCATCCACATACTTTTAATCTCTGAACATAAAGAGATAGATGAAGGTAAGAGCTGTACCTTCCTCAGAAGCCTTGCCATCATATACGTCAAGCTGTGAGGAATAAATGGAAGAAATTAGGTAACTTACACGAGCAAATAAAAGAAACCAGATGTCTTTATAATCCCCACCCCCACCCTCAAACAACAACAAAAATGACATGTCATAGGAAGGTCTAAATTTATCAATATAAATTAATACTCATTATCGAGATAAACGCATATAGGCAAAACATTAACTGTAACAGTTATATTACCTGATCAAGTCGATCTTCAACATTGGTCTTGTCAATCACAACCATGGAGTGGGCAAATCCGCAAGCAACACTACAAGAAGGGAGACCCTAGGATTCAGCATGTAAAGTTCCATCTTCTAAGATAACATTTTTTTCAGAAATAGACTAACCTGATAACATGCATGCCATCTAAAATGTCTACCTTCTTAGGAACTGCAGAAGATCTATTGAGAAAAGGACGAAATAAATGAAGAGTAAGTGCACATAACTCAGCCAAAAAAAGAATAGATATGAATCAAACCTACTTTTGTCCAGTTGGTCCATAACCCAGCTCCCCTGATTGTGCGTGGCCCCAACTAATGCACGAGGAATCAGCACCGACAAAGTGGTGCATATTACCAGAATCCATACATCGCAGGTTCCATCCACTAGAAATACAGAATATAGCACAAATATCAATCCATTAAAGCGTGGTTGCCTTTAAACATCTTCCAACATGAACAATGATATTGTAACTTGAACACAAGATATCCAGAGAAGCAACCAAGACTACAAAGATACTCTGCCAAGACTTTGCATTGAAATCACCCTATTACCCCTAACGACAAGACGAAAGGAAAAGAAGATTCACTCCATCTTCATTGATGTTATCGCAGATATAACCAGAAAACATGAACAAAATTATACTTGACCCAGTACTGTTATCACAAACATTACAATTCACCCAGTACATGGAATTCATCGGACAAGCAGCTCATTCTGTCATCTTTACTAATATTATGAGCAAAATAAAAAATTGGAAATTCAAATGTTATAAAGAATAAAACCTCAAATCCAGAAGAGGTTTAGGATACATCCAATCATCCCCGCTGTTCTTTACTTTGCCCCACATGTAAAGCTGTCCTCCTCCTGCACAAGAAAACATTATTAGAAGTTTTAAGTTAGAGATGTTTATTGCTATTCATGGGCCCACCATATTGCAATTAGTAGAAAGTGGCCTGATCACATCTTGTGTAGAATGATTTTACTTGCAGAGCAAATTTCAGACAGGCATTACCCCCCAACTCCATTATAAAAGATACTTAACCTGCTTTTATTTCTACTGTGTCCTGAAAAAATTAACCGCATTCCTAGTATGACAAACTCTGCCGCCAGAATTTAAACTAAGAACTATGCTTGTTCAAACCAACTATTTCCTTCACTTGTCTACATGTCGCAATGATAATTTTAACCACTTACTAACAATAGTAAATATTTCAATCAATTTAGTTTTAATTTCCACGCAATCAAGGCTGGTCAAGTATTTTGGGATCATGGTTGTATGTTTACTATTGGTCATACCAATGATTACTAAAACTTTAGAACCACTAAATCCACCTACGTTAGCTTCACAAAACCTGTCCACTAATTTAGGATGGACACACAGAATACAAATTTAAAAAAGAAAAAAAAACCTAACTAATTTGGAATTAAAGCATAGTTGATTACTTAAAATTTAGACATTAATTTAACATATTAAGAATTAACAAGGACTTGCTGTCGTTACTGCTTGTTGTCCCTGCTTCTTTTTCTTTTTTTTTATTCAATGTCGGGTTATTTTTGGTTCTTGAAGTGCGGATTACATGTGAAAATAAGTTAGGTGGTAAAACCATACCAGCAGTGCATGCTGAGTTTAGAGAACCTGCTGAAACCACTGCATTTGGAGGCAAGACATTCTGCCGTGTGAACACGTCAACTCGTCGAGGAGCCCACTCGTCCTTCTGTTCTCTATGACCAAGCCTGCAATCAGCAAAATCAAGCACATCTTTTTGTTTATACTTATAAGATCCAAAAAGAGCACGGAAAAGACACGGTGGTGCAATGGACCTCCACTACATAGACATAGGAAAATATGAAATAGAATGAACGAACCTCCCATAACCGCCAAATCCCCACCTAGGATTTGTTTGCCAAAACAGAGGAAAGAGTAAGTCAGTCTCTGTACATATCGTCAAGTCAAAGCAAACAAGCTAAGGTAGGACTTACGTGTATACATATCCATTCTTATCCACTGCAACTGAAATCCAGAAAAAGAGAAGGTAAAGGCACTTAGCATATCTGACAATATCTAAATTTGTTTAATTTAAGTTGAGACAAACCGGTGTGATTTGTTCCACAAGCTACTTTGACTATAGTCTCTCCGGAAAAAGCTGCTATAGCTCTAGGTCGGGGTTGAGCTTCATAGGCTAGCCTGACCGAGCTATCTTTGGTATTATACTGCATGTTACAGGGCACCCTTAATTAATTCAAAGAAAGCAAGAAGTCCCAAATTCAAACATAAAGATGCTACTATGTGAATGCTTTTATTACAATCTCTTCCAAATTTAAACATCAAAATATCAGCTTCCACGGTCTCGAATAATGTGTTGCGATAAGGCACAACTAACCACGGGCCAACTCATTTATAGCCTGTTTGGCCAAGTTTCTCCAAGGTCAAAAGCACTTTTTGATTTTTTCCAAAGTTGAGGTGTTTGGCCAAGCTTCTAGGAAGGAAAAAAGTACTTTTGAGTAGAAGCAGGAGCAGTTTTTGAGAAGCAGAAAAAAGTAGCTTCTCCCCAAAAGTACTTTTTTGAAAAGCACCTTTGAGAAAATTATACTTAGAAGCAGTTTCTAAAAGCTTGGCCAAACAATTGTTGCTCAAAAGCGCTTTTCAAATTGATTAGCCAAACACAAACTGCTTTTCACCAAAAGTACTTTTTTGAAAAAGCACTTTATAGAAAAATGCACTTTTCAAAATAAACTGATTTTCGAAGCTTGGCCAAACATGCTATTAGACTGACCCAAGTTCTTGCCATGAAAGGGGGAAAATTGGCTATGGTTTTCCCAATTACAGAAACAAAAGCCCGATATGAAGTATAAAAGAACTACATTGTGAAGGAGCTGATTATTCGGTGGAAAACGTGCTATCCACATAACTTATCATCTACATGGTACAAATTGGTGAGAATCATGTCGGTAAAATTAATGAGAGGTTGGGGCATGAATGTTTTTAAGTGCTTTGATTGGGAAACAAGCACCGACATCAACATGACTGGTTATCATCGTCATGTCATACAAGTGAACAAAAAGGACAAATAAATAAACAAAAAATAAAGTAGTTCAAATAATTATGCTCCTATAATTACATATCACACGATAGACTTCCACATCCTCACACATTTTGCCTGATTAGTGTACCAATCTCCTTAACTTCATGTGCCAAAGCAAGAAGAGAACAAGGCTAAAGGAGAAATAAGGAAGTAAGTTTTTAGAAAGTAGACCTCAGATGGTCAAAATTTTCAATTTGCCTGTTAACATAAAGAACAAGCTCAACCAGTTGCAATGGACAAGAAGGCCTTGATAGAAATACAGGATAAAGTGGAGAAGATAACAACTATGCTCATGCAATAGCTGCTAACTATGATTTCAATTTATGAACAAGTATCAAGAAAGTTGTATCATTATTAATTACATTGAACAGATCATCTTGTGATGACATACTGTTGCTGCTAAAGGAAATATTGCAATTCGAGATTTTGTTATACATCATGATGAAGACATAAACTTCCGGTATGTAAGAAGGAAATGCTGCAAGCGTTTGTCCATGTCACAGAAGATAAAGTAAAAACAAATGAGAATTTCCTAACCATACCTCATTGTCAGTAGCATGACCAAGCTGACCATACTGAGGCAGACCAGCAGTTCTAGAAACCACGAAATAACATGCGAATCAGAGAGTAAGCAAAATCGGAGCTGAAAATGGCACAACAAAAATTTTCTATTCATACACAGCATTATCAAGGTGGTAGAAAATAAAAATTTTACAAACCATACAATATAGAAGCTCCTTCAACTGAGGTTAGCCACACAGTAAAGTCAGCCCCACAAGTAGCAGTTTTGACTTCAGAGACAGCACAGAGGACTGGAGATGATTCAATTTCTGCAACAATACAAAGAAGTGATGATCTTAATTTATTATTCTATACAAGAATGGAAACTGACCCAAGACAGAAGAAATTAATAGACTCATAATGCTAGGAAATAAAGACAGTGGGTTGCGTAAAGCAAGTTTTTGGTTCTTTCCTACACCAACTTTTTTTACAAGGTCCTACACACTGGCTTATATAATCATAGAATTGTTGTTCTTTTCTAAACTAGATTATATGATCTTAAATATTTTAATGAACAAATTTTCAGCAGAAATGCATGTACTTCTCGCAGGCTCTGCTGTCTATTACAAAATTATGTTTCAATCAGCTGTACTTACTTTTCCTTTTACTGCTTAAATATTTTTTACCAAAGAGATGTATGGATCTTCTCAATAATACATTATCAAACTGTAAATGTAAAGTATCATGCATAAAATTTGCAGTTCTTAAATGCTTTTAGCTAATAGTAAAAAAGAGGTAGACAGATAGAACTTTATTTGGGTGGGGGGGTGGAGAAGACAAAGCCACTTGTGGGATTCCTCAGGATGGCCTCAACATCATCTCAAAGAAATAAAGAATTAATCAATTACTATACAAGTCAAAACACTAAAGGAACTGAATGAAAATATTGAAGAATAACATAATGAAGATCACCGAAACCACACAGAACCATACACAAATATCAAATCCATCTCAGCTAGTTTTTTTTTGAAAGCCATCCCAGCTAGTCATTATCAAACGCCACACTGATGTTAAATCCCTAGTACCCTTGGGAATATGGACATAGATGTCTCCTCCATCCAGTGCAAAGTAGATTATCTTCACATCGACACAAATAACTGTACAATAATGGCTGAGCGAGGATATGCACATACGTAATTCCTCTGTAAATCACTATAGCCTAACCATCAAAAAGAAAAATTGAGCATAACAGAATCTATAACCAAACAGAAGTCGGTCAGATATATAGGTTCACCAATCCTTTACTTGCCAAAACATCCAGAGGAATCAAATGCAATACTAAAATTTGTAAAATTGCCACTAGCCAGATTGAATAATAGATTACATTATCAACTTTCCCCTTCACTCCACTCAGTCATCAAGTAACTGAATAACTGTACAATAATGGCTGAGCGAGGATATGCACATACATAATTCCTCTGTAAATCACTATAGCCTAACCGTCAAAAAGAAAAATTGAGCATAACAGAATCTATAACCAAACAGAAGTCGGTCAGATATATAGGTTCACCAATCCTTTACTTGCCAAAACATCCAGAGGAATCAAATGCAATACTAAAATTTGTAAAATTGCCACTAGCCAGATTGAATAATAGATTACATTATCAACTTTCCCCTTCACTCCACTCAGTCATCAAGTAACTGAATTTGACATGTTCCCAACCTTTTCACCTTAACTGCCTCTCTGCATGGATTCCATCTCCTCACTTTTGATTCAAGTCCATGATCAATGTTCCAGAGAATGCATTTTGAAAGAAAAGAAATAAAGATCTCTAAGTTGTTGAGTTCTTCATTGAAAAATTGGACTCGTCGCTTACAAACCTGTCATAAGTTTTTTAGTTACAATTTCTAGCGTTCTCAACTTTTCATCAATCTCATCTCTTTTACAAGTGAAGTTCACACAATCTACTATAGAAATGCAACTCATTCCTCAAGTGGGACACAGCAAAGAGCTCTGGCAGAAGATATTGGCACAAACCACCCCTCGAATAATTCATATGTCAAGATAAACACTGTTACTACTTACATTATCAGTCTTACTTATCTTAAGATAGT
The DNA here is from genome assembly GCF_000390325.3 of Nicotiana tomentosiformis. Lineage (NCBI taxonomy): Eukaryota > Viridiplantae > Streptophyta > Magnoliopsida > Solanales > Solanaceae > Nicotiana > Nicotiana tomentosiformis. Next base: position 129,975,203 of record NC_090815.1, on the reverse strand, counting down.
TCAGCACCAGTTGTGATGAGAATCAACCTCAACAAGACAGTTTCCTAGAACAACAAGGTGATTAAATGGAAACCCTGTTAAGCATATAATTTTCCTGTTAAGTCAATAAAGAACTGGAAAAACATGCATAAAATGGCTCTCAACAATTGTGTCCACCATTTCATGCATTCTTCATCTAACAGACAGTGTATTAACTAGCTTTTTCTAAGGCATGACAAAATCGCATTCACCATTCTCGTAACTAAAATATACCAGCTTTTCAGTCAGGAAAAAAAAAATAGGAATAGATTCAATACATAAAATTCCAAAGAGCAATTGGCCCCTATTGTAAGATAGGCAGCTAAAAGCATCCATCAGAGAAATGCATTAAGCAAAAATGCACAAGGTTGAAAGAAAGATATATAGTCATCATATCTTATGTTACACGAACTAATTCACAAGTATGTATCGAACAGAGAGGGAAGGAGCAAAGTAGGGAGACAAAGGTGCTCACCAGTTTTTGCAGAGCCTGTGCCAAGCTGCCCATGTTTATTCCAACCAAAAGCAAAGGACTGCCCATCTTCAGTCACTACCACTGTGTGGCTCCTTCCAGCTGCGGCTCTAATGATTTTATGCCTGGAATAAAAAAGTTTTATTTAATGACAGAAGTAGATACTTAATAGACATAAAGGTTTCAGGAGATATGGACTAACCATAAAGGGAACTTAAGAAGGGTATTGGAAGCATTTCTTGCTTCAACACATATACATTCAGTTTTACAATAAAATGTTTACTGTACCTTATAAGAAAGGGAAGCAAAAAAACGAGCCCAATAACACCTCCCTCATAAGAACTTCAAATTTGAAATCATCTACATATGCGCTTAAATTATCATAACTACCTATATATTGTTTAAAACCAACTCATGTTGTTCCTAATATTCCAAGTTGCAGTCAAGAGGCATGACCAACCATTTAATTAAGCATAAAATAAAGTTGTAGCATGATGGCATCTTATGAATATCAAACCTACAACTTAGTTTCCTCGTGGCTATAGAGGAGACTAACTTTTGCAAAATGCTTAAGCAACCTCAAACAATGACGAAACAAAATAGAGGGAATCTTGTCTCAACCTTTTCAACAAAAAGAGAACCAAAGAGCTATCAGCAGGTGTGTGTGTGTGGGGGGGGGGGGGGGATAGGGCAAATTTAGGGTTTTGAGAAAACCAAAGAACTATAAGCAGGGGAAAATAGGACATATATAGGGTTTTTATCCATAAGGTACCTTATACGACTGCAACCAATACTCCATTGTAGTAACGGGTTTGAACTTAGTAAATATTTCAAAAAAAGTCAGCTATATCTGCCATTGAAGGAAGATACAAGCCAAGAACAACTTACTTGGCGAGTTCAGAAACAACAGTTGGTCTATCACGTGTAATTTTATCTCCATGACCAAGCTGCCCTTTCTGCAAAACCACAATACTTCACATTACAGTAACAAAAGCAGCATAAACAGACAAAGATAAACAGACAAAACAACTTGCCTCATTCCTTCCCCATGTATAGCAACGTCCTTCAGTATCTAGTGCTACACAATGACAAGAAGCTGCATTCCCACCAACAATTAAAGGAAAAAATGAAAAAGAATAATAGCAGAATCACTAAAAACAGTAACTTTGACTTAATCCAAACTAATCAGGTCGACTATATGAATCCTCAACATGCATTCCACTACATTTTAACCAGTTTCACTAAGCAAACTAAAAAGACCAAAAAACAAAATGCAAGTGTAGCAATACAACTAAGCAAAAATCATTTTTTAAGGGAAAAAAGCAAAAAAGAATATAATATACCGCAGCCAGAGGCAACGAAACAAATGTTGACACCAACAAGCGGTCGAAGTCTCGTCGGAGAAATCAAATTTCCTTCCTGCACTTTCCGGCGACCAACGGCATCCCAACTAGTACATCCACAAAACAGCAGCTCACCACCCTTCACCACCTCTTCCTCTACCGTCTTCTCTGCCTCTACCTCCGACATCTCAGGCGAACTCACTCAACGGTCGAAAAAATTCAAAAAAAAACGTAGATCGAACTGAAACGTAACCTCAACACAACAAATTCGCCGGTGATCGGCGAATAGACGGAGGTTTTAAAGGAATCGGCGGCAAAATGTTTATAAGCAAAACAAAGTGATAGTAGTAGTTTCAGAAAGTAAACATCAGAAACCCTACAAAATAACGCTATTAAAAGGAGATTTAATTTGTTTTGTGTATTCCGAGAATATGAGGCTTTTTATTAAATTTGTGGGTCGAAAGTAGATATACGGATTGGTGGAATGGATAATTATAGTGCTTTGCTTTTTCTTTTGTTTTTCTTTTTTCAGTTTGCTTATTTAACTTGACTCAATGCAGTGTGATTTTTAATTTTAGAATTTGAAAAATCAGAAGAAACTACTTTACAATATGTACGTTATGCTCGGTTTAGTGGTCGCTGTCGGATAGATATTTTTTATTTTATAAAGTAAGAATTCGCGACATTTGTGTAGGGTTTAAGGGTTTTGTCCACCGGAGAATTTTGATTCGTTTCCCAATCGGGTGGAGGGCATATGCCCTTTTTTTGGACTCTTTGGTCATTAACTAGTTGCTCTTTTTGGATTTTTCTCTTGCACCTCCCACTATAATTTTTCTTTTTTCTTTTTTTATATGCTTAATTAAGTAGCAGTGATCCTATGACTATAGGTTTTCAATTGTATATGGCGATTTCAAGTTGCAATCTCATGTTGATTGTAGTGGGATGTTGTTATTGTTGATCTCATGTTGACCGTAGAAAACCATAGATATTGCGTATACCATGTTTGTAGTTTAAATTATATGACAATGGTGTCTAGCCTAGTATATATACAATTCTACCATTCCATGGAGCATTTTTTATCTCGTACAAATACAAGTATCAAGCAATCTTGTCTACGAAGTTAGGTAGGTTTTTAAAAAAATATTTAATATTATCTCTACTGAAATTTAAACTCTAATTTCTAAGATATGAAGGCAGGTCATCATTGTACTTTTTTTTAGATTACTAAAAGCATTAAACAACAAAGGAAGTTTCATTACATTAGACAACATTACTTTTGGTGCATTTCCTTGTCTCCACCTCTTACTACTTTTCTTTTTCCTTGTTTCATTTAGCCTCCTTTAGTCAAATGGGGTTAAACTAACTTTAAACTTGAACTACTACTTTTTTTGTGAGAGGAGATATGGTCTTATACTTTGCAAGTGCAGAGTAAGAAAGAAGACCACCAGATAAAGACTTGTACATTGTAAGAGCTCAGCAACAGCTGGGGATCAATCCAAGTATATTGTGTTCCAAACTTACCAAAGTATCATCCACAGATTCCAATCGTATAACGTGCAACACACGCTTAAGAAAGTTGGAAAATGCAACATGCACTAAGCAGACTGAACAATAGGTTGCAGACTTGCAGTAGTAGTAGAAATCCAGAGGAACTGAGACTAAACTAAGATAGTCAGCCCTCAATTTCCTTGGAACTAGAGAACGGTATAGGAGAAAATATTGCCTCAAAGTTTGACTCCAATTTATTGTCATAGTCATTTTCAATGAACAAAATAATGTTTAAAACATAGAGAATAAGGATTGTACCAGAAATGTGTAAAAACCCTTGTATAAATACTATCTAAAACTCAGGTTCTCAGCACTGTGCATAGCATGAGAGACCAGTAATAGGTAACGAACTTTTTGGTTTCATTTGAAAGACGATCTTCACCTCCTCAATTGTCTGTATTCGCCCACTAGGCGGATGCAGGTGTGGCTGAAGCCGATGATGCAGTGGTTGGTTTTCCAACGGATAATTGTTGGATTTGACTAGGCTGCTGTCGCTGCATCGGGAACATATTATGCTTCACTGGCATTTGTTGTGTCATGCCATTAGGTAACCGGCCTTCCTCCCTAAGTTCCCCTGCTGCAAGCTTTAAGCGCTGGACTTCTGAAGTTAACGCCTCATGCAGAGCTGCAGCAGGAAAGCTAAAGTTACAAATGTCCATCTTTGCAGGTCGGTACATCAAAAATACATTCACATAGTTCCACATATACAATACATCTACAATGTCAGGTACAATGTGTGCTTGTGACTTTGTCCATGGTTGATACAAAGCAGGCACGACTAGAACAATATAACTTGTACTACCTTAAAATTACCATAAACTTATTCTAAAGTAATCAAACAAACATAGACAAACTTGCTCTCTGGAAAATTTAATTTTCAAATGCCTTAGCCTTCAGAGCTTTCATAAAGGAATTATTTGATACAAAAATTGCAACTTTTAAGAGAAAACTCCACCCTAATTAACTTAGTAAACCAAATAAGAAAAAAAAATATATGTATGGAGTACAGCCTAGTGACAGTCACATATCCATGAGGAAAGAGATGACATGCAACAGAACTGGGAAGCATAATAAAACCGATAGTGTTGAAGAGAAAACTATCAAAAACAAACACAAACGGTTCAGCTGGAACATCTTACTTCACTTTCAGTGAGATAACAGTTGGTAATGTTGAAGTTGGGGGACTTATCAATGGAAAGATGCTGATGTTGGGGTACACTGTTAAAGAAAATCATGATTTTCTGAGTAGGCCTGTTTATTATTGGTTAGAATCAAATTAATCCTACTGAAACGACTACATTAAATATTTAGGTTCACTGATTCAGTTTTTGTGTTGGTTCTCAGAGAGGAAAATTGAAATTTTCGCAGCACATACATTTTTAAAATTTCCAACCAACCAAACAAAAGTGATTAAATAGTGATTGATTGTGCATCAATTTCATATAACATTGAGTTCGTATTGTGGTTAGTAACTCCTCGTTTGTGTACGTGCCCCATCCATCTGCCATTTAAACTTTACATAATCGAATTTGCGTCGCCTACTTACTTTTCAATTATCCTGAAAGGCTTTTCTCATACTAATCTCTTCTCCTCTGTTTTCTGTCTCACATAGAAGTACTTCATAAAACCCATCTACTCAATTATGAGCTCACGAACACCATTAAAATCTCCTTCCTCCCATTTTCTTCAAACAATAGCAACAAAAACAATATGCAGAAGGCTAGAGCCATGAAGTTCAAATCAGGTTAACTGGCAACCTTTTCTTTCGACAAAACTTAAATGGCAATTTTTTGTTTCTATAAAACTACTTATCCAGCTGTTTTCAGTGAACACCCAAATATTTTTAAACTTCTTCAAGTTTTATGATTTTATTTTTAAGAGGTAATTGTCACACCAAACATATTACAAAAGTAAAATAGTTTTTTTTAGACAAAGTAAGGATATTATCACATCGGGAGGATGCAAGCAAAATACAAAGGAGGTATTCCCCCTCTTTTGATAAGAGGTTCTATGCAGATAAATTCATTTTGCCAAAATAAAATGAAAATTATCAGCATAGAACTTCTTATCTTGAAAGAATACTGCAAATGCATTAATCGAATAAACTTCAGTTAAGTTCAAGGCAGATGGAGGCCACCAACGTCTAAAACAATCTAGGAAATTAAGTTGATACTCTTAGAATGTACTTGATGGAGATTATATCCTTTCAAACTACAGAAAAGGAAACAAGAAACCAATAAAAATTGGAAAGCTTTCCACAAAATTTTGCAAAATCTCCAAAAAATTGTTGTCTTTAATGACAACTTTCAGAAAATACTCATTAAAGTATATTTTAACTTATAAACATTTATACTGTGAAACATTTCATTTCGGTCGCTTTCCAATTGTAACACACTAGATACCTTTTTGCAACACACTAGATACTTAGAAACCAAAAGAAAATGAAAGCGGAAAGGTAATACCATCTCTAAGTTGTGCCTGTTGTTCCATGGCTTGAACGCGGAATTTCAGCTCACTGTTCAGGTTCGAGAGCTCAGTAAAATCTTTCTGTACCAAGTACATGAAAATCCAATAAAAAAAACTGAAATCAGAAAAGAAGCGTTGAAGGAAAACCACAACATTTTCTATAGGCACCTGCAGGATGGTAACTTGTGTGGATAAAGTAGTGGCTTCTGTCTGTAGCTTTTGAACCTTATATTCCAATTCTGAGATGTAACGCAATTTACGCTCCTTGGATCGAGCAGCAGATTGACGATTAGCCAATATCCTGAGGAAAGAAACTTTCAAGTAAGATTTGCATACATGACCCCCTCTTTTTTCCGATATTATGGATAACCAAAAGTTGGGCTTTTTAAAGGGATACAAATATATACAAGAATCTTTTAGCAGCTAATCTCCATACCTTTTGGCACGCTTTGGATCTGAAACTGCAATCTCAGCAAGTCTTTCATCTGCCATAATCTTCTTCATCTCAGCTTCACTAAATTCAGCATTTCCAAAGTCAAAATTGCGCTGACTCGAACTTTCATTTCCTGAATTACTAGGTGAAAGCTGACCGGAATGGTTTACCAGATAAGTTGGTAATTTTGGTGACTCGTCACCATAGTGAAAACTTCCGATAGCACTATCCATGGAAAGACTCCTAAAGTGACGCGTGGTTGGAGCAATATCTGCATCGGCACTCCTCTTGATCCCTTCCCTTAAACTTGTCGGTTGGCTGCTAACTCCGTTCCTTTTCAAAAGACTTTCTGCTTCATTGTTGCTGCTCTCATTACCGCTTACCTTTGTGCAACTGACCATGCTGCCCTTATCTCTATCCTCGGTGCCAGAAGAGTTCAATGCCTCTATATTTTCCAAATTCATGTAGGAAAACAACAACTCATCCGTAACCTCTCCCCTCGATTTCCTCTCACCAATTCCCTCTACATCGATCCTTCCGTTACTACTCAAACCCATTGGCTGTTTCTGCAAATCAATTGTTTTTTCCCTCCCCGAGATATCCCCAAGATTCACTGCTCTCCCTGAAATTCTCTGCCCACTTATGGGCATCAACTGAGGCGAAGACTGAATCATAGCCGAGAATCCTAACGGAACATCACTATTAGATCGGCGATGTCCTTTCCGAGGAGGAAGACCATCACTACCCCGAAACACATTTTCCCTTGCAAAGTTAGACACAACTTTTGGAACTTGACAATTCACATCTACTTCCTCCATGGATGCGTCCTTCAAATTAGCATTAGCGGACATCATCGACGACTCGCTAGGAGGTAAAGGGCTCAAAGGGGGCAAACAATTATTCAAAAAATTGCTTGGTTGAGATAAAGACCTCACATGAGAAGCTCCCACACCAAAATTGTGACTCATAGGTGGCTTTGAATTAGACTGAGCCATCAGAATCAAGTAAAGATACAATTTTTATTGACACCCTAATCAAACTGGCAATGTTTAAAAACAATTATATTCAGAATGATCAAAGAACTTCATCAATTTCTATTAGATTAATCAAAATTTCAGCTCACTGAAAAACCCTAAAGAGACTGCTTCAAAACCCAAAAACCTGATTAAACCCAAACCCAATTCAACTAATTAATTTCAGTACAGAAAAAAAAAAACTAACAAAAGATGAACAAGACAATAGTGCGAAGAACTAGAAAGAAATGAAGTACCTGAATATATGCCAAGAATTTAAGGAGCCACAGTCCAATGTAATGAAACAAACGTGCAAACGTTGTTCTTGTGAATTTTTTTTTTTTTTTGGGGTGGGGGGGAGGGGGGGGGGGTATATGGGCAATGGGAAAAACAATTGGGTGGGGGGTGAATTTTCCCGCTGAAAATGGCGGTGATTACGGTTGAATTTTGTAAGAGAAAGGGCATATAAGAGGAGTAGAGGAGAAGTGAAAGGGACAAAATCTTTGGATTACTTAAAAAATGACGGGTTGTTTTAGGAGGTGGGGTAAGGTGGTAGAGGTTGAGAAACAATCTCAAATTGAAATAAGTATTATAATAATAATAAGAGAAATAAATTGTAGTGAGATATGACTTATAACAAAATTAATAAATAATAATAAACAGTTGGATCGAAATAATTTTTTTTGAATAAATAGTTATGAATGGCTTAACAATTCGGTATATTTTCATGTTCACACGAGGACGTTTATTTTTTTCCTTTACGAGGGTGGAATAGTAAAGATTTTCCCACCCTTCGTTGATAATTTCGAATTCAAATCTTGTAAATGACGTCATAAGCTAAAATTTGAGTTTTATCGTTCGAATTCATATTAGTCGTATCCTATGCGGATCCAATGCATGCTTCAACATTTGATTTATTCGAACTAAGTATTTTAGTAATTGTTAAATATAAACTCATAATTTTGAACTATAATGAATTTGATGTTAAGAAATTTTAGGAGTCAAACTCGTCAAATATAAACTCATCTTTAATCGAACCAATAAATTTTAAAACCAAAAAAAACAAATAAAAAATAAAAGCGAACTATCTAAGTGACCAATATTACGTGCTTAAGATAAAAAAACATGACTTTCTACGATTCTGACTTAAGATTTGACACCTCATTTTATTTGCATTTAAAAATTCCACTCCACTCTATGGTGCGTGACGAAAATTGACATAAAGATTTTAGGCCGGCCATAGTCAAAATTAACCATGTGGGGATTTTTTTGGTCAAAATTTCTAAGTGGGCGTTTGGACATAAGAATTGTAAATTTCCAACACTTGAAAATTAGAGTTGTGTTTGGACATAAATATTATTATAGGTTGTTTTTTAAGTTTTGTGAGTGATTTGAGTGAAAATTTTGAAAAATAGTTATTTGAAGTTTTTTAAAAATTTTCGAAAAAATCCAAAATTAGTGAAAATTGGAAATTTTATGGCCAAACACTAATTTCAAAAAAAATAAAATTTGTCAAAAAAAGTAAAAAAAAAATTATGTCCAAACGGGCTCTAATTCTTCTTCTTTGTCCAATCTAATGGAATTTCACCTGTCGCCACTTGGACAATTGTAAAGTTATTCATCTTGAAATTATCATCATTTTTTTTTCTAGAAAATTGGGATGGGAAAGGGAAATGTATACTTTCCTTTTTGGGATATTAGTAAGAGAGAACTCATTTTTACAATGCCTAAGTTTTCGCACTTATTTGGAGAAATAATATCTATCAGAAATTCAAGAAGTGTGATTAATATTTTATAAGTATCTTTTATTCTTGTTTTCTATGTGAACAGATACATTGCACCTCCATAGACTACTTTGGCGTAAAGGGGTTCAATGTATACGGGTCAATTTTTATTTTTATTTTTGAATTTAATTTTTGGTCTCAATTTGGAGATTTATTTCTTATTTTTTAAAACAAAATATACACAGTTAGAAACTACAAAAAATATATATAAATTATAATATTTTATGATTAAAAAAGTTTTAAAATATTAATATACATACGAAAATGTTGTGTTCAAGAAAAAATTATTTGATTCTCCAAATAATACTACTAACGTATGAAATGGAATAGATAGAGTATAGTACATGGAAAAATTCATGTAAGTATAGTACTGGAAAGGATAGTGTCTATACAGAAAACATAAAAAAAAGAAACGCGACCTCTCTCTTCCACTCACTATATGGCTTCAAACTTCTTTTATTTTGTGTTCCTTACTGTAAATCATCGAGGGAGGTAATTAACCATTAAAATTTTATCTTTGCAAACATCTTTTTAACCTATACAGACTTATAAAAGTCTCGTTAAGGTAAGTAACAAATCTGACATTAATTATTCCCACCTCATTGTATTAATAACCAAGAAAATATAATCACCAAAATATAAATTGACTGCTAACAATAAAGAGTACGAGGAACTCGGAAATCACTAAACGCTTAGACGTCGTTTGATATGATGGATAAGTAAAAGTAATTCTGCTTTGAATAATAAATTAGTATCGCCTTATTCTTGCCTTTGACAAGAGTGGGTTGCTCTAGTGGTAAGTACTCTCCACTTCCAACCAAGAGGTTATGAGTTCAAGTCACCCCAAGAGCAAGGTGAGAGTTTTTGGAGGGAGGGAGCCGAGGGTCTATCGGAAACAGTCTCTCTACCCCAGAGTAGGGTTGTTGTTGTTGTTGTTATTATTCTTGCCTTGGTTACTATTCCTACGATAAGTTATCTCAGGATTTAAAATAGTATTGGGATAACTTATACCTACTAGAGGGTGGAATAATAATCCTAAGATAAATTATCTCAGGATAAAGCATTAAAATTGACAACTCCAAAATTAATACAACATATCAAACAGTCAATAAAAAATAATACTAAGATACTTAATCTCAACATAAATCCTAGTATAACTAATCCCAACATAACTTATTTTCAAACCGACGCCAAAAAAACGGTAGAATCGATACCAATAGCAGATAAGCCTCTCCGTATACCAGGAAATTACTTCTTTCTCATTCTAGATTCCAAATCGTACGGACGTGTAAGCAGGGGTTTTCATGGTTCGGTTTAGATTGATTTTTCCCTAAAAAGAAACCAAATCAATTAAGTCGGTTTTTTATCAATTCGGTTTTTATCGGTTTTTTCGTTTTTTCAATTATTTATCGGTTTTTTTTCTTAAAAATGAGACATACACTACCAAACACATATTCCGGAGACTACATTTTCAACGTAACACTATCAAACCAATTGCTTTTTGAGAAATCTATCATTTATCAAGATATATTGATGATAATTGAATTAAATAGTGATGAATAATTTAAGTACTCAATTAAAAATCGATTATTTTTAACATAAAATAAAATCTTTTACTTAGCAAAAGAAAACTACCAATCAAACTAGAATATAAAGGCAAAGAATTAGATTATAATAGCAAAAAACTAGAATAAAATACAAACGACTAATATGTACCATAAAATTTTAGAAACTTTATAGAAACACACACACACACACACACACACCTATATATATATATATATATATATATATATATATAAATTTTTGGTCGGTTCGGTTCGATTTTCGGTTCGATTTTTCGGGTTTTTATGAATACCCCTACGTGTAAGACACAAAATAACAATGTCAAAAAGCAAAAAAAAACGAGAATGCTCTGGTAACCTAATATTTAGCTTAAAGTATATATATTTATATGTATATCGCCTCATGTTTCACTCGTGTTTTATAAATTTCAGATGTAAAATGTGTTAATTTATATTAATTCGGGGTATTTTTATGTGTAGAAATCATCCGAAAGTAATTGTGGGCGAAAGGGGCGAGATTAGAGCCAAAATGGACGAAAAAAGGAAAAGTTGGATTTTTGGCGCCACAGGTGGCGTGGACGTGGGGCGCTAGGCTGGACGTTGGCGACGTGATTTTATCCAAGTTTGCCCGGGACAAGGTTATTTCGGCCCTAGACCTAACCAACGCATATAAAAGCAAGACTAAGCTTATTTTTGGGGGAGAGACGCTACTTTGAAGAGAGAATACACACGAGGAACATCCGGGAGCGAGGAGATCTCTGATTTCTTCATCTTTTCTTAGTATTTTCAATTATCCAACATTTATGAAATTATTTGCTATTATCATGAGTGGCTAAAACCCATAGTTCTGGGGTTGTGATTTAGCCATGAATATTGTTGTTTAACGTTGACTTAACCTTGATTACAATTCACTAATATATGGTTGTTTCTTCAATTATGGGATTGATTGCTTAATTGTTTGGCCAGCAGTTAGGTTCTATTTATATCTATATTATGCTTGGGAAAACCAAGTTTAGATTATAGAAGAATTGAAGAGAGCACGATCTTAATTCTGAGGGGGCGGATTTGTGGCTAGGATAGGAATATACCTAGTCACCGTGCTTAATTAAATATTGTAATCTTAATAGATTGATTTCATAGGAATATAGGCGTTAATCTATTTTGAATAGGCGAGTAGTACTTCGGGAGAAGGCTATGAGAGCAATTGTTCGATTAATTAGCAACCATGAGTGAATTGTATGAAAGGGAGAGTTAACTAGAACACAATAGAATTTGTGAATCGATCACAACTCTCGAATATTTGTCTCTACTGAATACACAACAATCATTTTGCTGCTTGATAGTTTAGTTACTACTTAGAATTATAATTTAGTATAATTAAACTCTTGAACTCGAATTGGCTTTACTGAATAACAATCTTGGTGAATTTAGTAGGTAGCTGATACAAGTCTCTGTGGGTTCGATACTCGACTTATTATTTTATTACTTGTATGACCATGTATACTTGCATGTGCGTTTGGGAGCAATAAATTTTTGGCGTCGTTGCCGGGGAGTTGAATATTGACTACTTTCTAGTTTTTGCTTTAATTGTTTATTTCGTCAAATCTAACATTACTTGATTGTTGCTCTGCTCTTAGGAACCTTGATTGAATGCGAAGGGTCAGAAGCCAGGACAAACTTCAAGGTTTTGACCCCGAACCTGAGAGAACATTTCATAGGAGGTTGAGGGAAGCAAGGGACACAAATAATCTTCAGGCACTTGTTCAATTTCCTGTGAACATGGCAGAGGAGCAACATATGGTTGTTCAAGAGGTGGCGATGCCCAGCATTGCTAATGTCACCTCCAGCATTGTGAAGCCTAGAATCACTGGGCCCTTTGAGCTGAAACACAGCATGATCCAGCTACTTCATGCGAATGGGCAGTTTATGGGTCTTCCACACGAGGATCCACAACAACATATCCTGAATTTCTTGGAGATTAGTGATACTTACATCACTAACGGGATCACTCCAGACTATGTAAAGTAGGGGTGGGCATAATACCGGTCGAACCGAGAAAACCGGCCGAACCGTAAATTTTAGTTTTTTGGTTTTGGTTTAATCGGTTATTCAGTCGGTGCACTGTTTTAAAATTATTAAATTTCAATTTTTGGTACGGTTTACGATTTAGGTGTTTCGGTTTTCGGTTAAACCGAAAAACTAAACTTTTGTCTCAAATTGTTAAATCCTTACGCTGCCATGTTTGTTAAAAATTGGTTTTTCTTTTGCAGTTGTTATTTCGCCTATTTATTGGTCTAAGTGACTAAGTGAATTGGCGTTATGCGCCGTTTTATTCCAAAAGTAAGAACAAAAAAATCAAAGCAGTAGAAGACCAATAAGCATAGTATTGAGTATTGACTGGACATGTCTATCAAACGCTGCCTTGTTTGTCAAATTGTTAAATGTATGCATTGTCAAATGGAAATTTTATTCTGAAATCTTTCAATGGCACATGTCTATCTATATTAACTGGACTGCTAGCCAGAGGCCGACCTAAAGATTCGTAGTCTACATCAGATATAAAAATCTTGAACCGTTAATAACCAAAAAACTAAATCGAACATAACCGAACCAAACCGTGAAAAAACCGCACCGAACCGTAAATACTTTGGTTTGATTTAGTTATTAATACTAATCGATATACCAAACCGTACATTCATAATAACCGACCGATGCCCACCCCTAATGTAAGGCTCACATTTTTCCCCTTCTCTTTGTTGGGCGAAGCAAAGCGATGACTGAAGGCAGAACCAGCTAATTCTATTACATCATGGAATGATCTGGCAAGGAAATTTTTGGCAAGGTTCTTCCCTTCAAGCAAAACTGCAAAGATGAGAAGTGAGATAGTCACATTCAAACAGAAAACGGGGGAGTCTTTATAGCTTGGGAGAGGTTCAAAGGGCTGCTCAGAGACTGTCCTCGTCACAATCAGACAAACAGAGTGTTAGCTCACACTTTCATAGAAGGGCTACATCCTGAGATAAAGATTGTGGTAGATGCTGTAACTGGAGGTCAAGTGTTGGAGAATAACTTTGATGAGATATATGTGTTATTGAACAAATTCTCCAAAAGCAATCGTGATTGGCAAGGAGAGATGGGCAGACACACAGTGCAAAAATCTGCAGGGGTTCTCGAGTTAGATGTGGTCTCTGCATTATCAGCGCAGATTTCCACATTGACTAACCAAGTCAATCAGATGACCTTGGTTATTAACAAGTAACAAGCTCAGCTAGTGCAACATGTCCATATATTTTGTGAAGTCTGTGGAGAAGGTCACATGAGAAATCTATGCCCATCAAATTGATGTCGCCCAAACTCACACCACAAATATAGGTAGTGAGGCGGTCGAAGTAATAATAAAACCCAACGCAAGTCGGGGTCGAATCCTTAGGGAGTTAGAATTGGAATTATGTATATATGTAGTGTAATTATACAATATGCCTTAGATTACACTTCCACATTCTTGTTTGTTGTTTCTACTTCTACTTTAGACTATTGATTGCAATTATAAAACTAGAAGACAATATTTTTGGTTTTGATTATTTTCTAAATGATAAAAGATCTAGGGTCGTGACTTCCACCTAGGTGGTTACCTAATGGGTTGAAAACTCCAGGACAAGTCTGATTGGTCGGGGTTGTAATATAGCAATCACACGCAATTACCCACTCTATACCTCTTGGTAGTTTGAGTGGTTTTGTCCAATTTGGCTTTCTCAAGTCCAAATGGGTATTGCACAAAATAAGTGATAATTGCTCAAGTCGGGTCTTACTATATCTAGATTTAACCCTTTAATTGAGGCTATCAATTTTTTGAGTTCACCCCAATTTCTTGTTAGCCAAGTTTTCCTAGACTTAGTCTCTCTTTCTCGAGTAGAGAATAAGTCAATTAGGCATGAATCAATGTTTGCAGCCATTAATTCTTGAATTCAAGCAAGAACTAGGCTAAATATCACTAATCCAATCACAAACAAGTCCTAAATCAAACATCCATTAAGTACCCACACTAGGGTTGGGCCACAACCTAGCTAGAAATTTAGCTACTCGTGAAAAATGAAGAAATACAAGAAGAAATTAAGATAGAATGCATAATAATTGATTAGGGAAAGGAAATCTAATGTTTAGAAGTTAATCTAGTACAATATTACTCAAAACAGTAAAGGAAAACGGCACAGGTGCTATCCAAAAACAAAACTTACCCTAAAAATGACAAAAAGTTCTATTTATACTAAGCTAAAAATATCTGACAAAAATGCCCATGCGGAGGTTGTGCGGGCGCATAATTATGTGTGCGGTCCGCACAACGAGACTTGGCTTGACAGGTTTCAGTTCTGTGGCCGCACTCTTGCTTCTGCGGCCGCACAATTATAGTGCGGTCCGCACTCTTTGATCTTAAGCTCTGGTTGTGTGAGACTTCTGCGGACCGCATAAAATAAGTGCGGTCGCGCTCTTGATTATGCGGCTGCACAAAAATGGTGCTGTCCACATAATATTGAGTGCGGTCGTACTTGTCATTCTGCGGCCGCACAATTATGGTACGGTCCGCACTCCTTCAACTTGCCCAAAACCAGCTCTCTGAATCTCCTCTTTTGCGGCCGCACAATATTTGTGCGATCCGCATACTTTGAAGGAAAACTGACATGGCTTTTTCTTTGTTTTGAGACCGCACTGTGGGCCTTTTGCCTTATTTTGGTCCTTGTCCACTTTTGACTCCTTTATGAGTTGGCTTTGACTTCTTTGGCTCGTTTCCCAATATTTCTGTACAAAAGCACATTTCATTAGTTTTCGGGAATACCTTTAAGCATTTTTGAGCTAAAACGCAAGTAAAAGAGAAAAAATAAACAGTCAAAATCCCTACTTATCAACTGCCCAAACTTAAGCTCTTGCTTGTCCTCAAGCAATTAAGGCAATTTTCACCTCCACAAGAAAAAGAGATATTTCAGCTGGCCTAAGGTGAATCAATTACACATCAATTGGGACCGACAATTACCCATAACACATATGAATTATCAACAATGCAATAATTTGACTTTTTGAGTACCATAGTTCTAATGCGACACTAGAGCATCAAGAGTTGACTCTATTCATCGAGGACGCTCGCTCTTTTACGTAGGTCATTTTGGATCCCAAACTCCTCCTCCTCTACTCTCCATTAGACAATCTCACTTTAGAATGTAACACTCAAATCAAGGATTGCGAAAAGTGCATTTATCTCTCTCAAAAGAATGTCACAAAGTCCGGCTCTAAGTACCATAAGCTTACCCCTCATGTAAATCACCACTAATGTAAGCTCACTCAACCTGAGATCATGTAGGGATTTTGTGGGATGTAAGGAAGGTTTTAGGACCAAGGTAGGATTTGTTGGAATAGAATGGTTTAATTTTTCCTCAAGCACTCCATTTCTCTTTTCGGTTCATACTTTTTCGACTCGTTGAGTCATTTTCTTTTTCCTCGGGGAACTAGAGAGACGTAACGTAACTCTTTCTTAATCATGACATTCATTTTTCTCCTTTTCTATTTACTCCATGCCTATCATCATTGTTTTATTTGAATCCCTTCAACTTTCTACCTTATTCACTTTCTTTTTGGTATTTTTCTTTTTTGTTCTTTTTTTCTTTTCTTTGCCTTCCCTTTTCTTCATTTCTTTATTTTCTTTGTACCTTTTATCACTTCCAAACTCCTCGTCTCTCCCCCAAACTTATGTTTTTGACAATTATTTCTCAAGAATGCTACGGAAAGATCGGGTGCCAAGAGAGGGTCATTACCAAATGGATAAAGGCTTGTAACGTGGTTATTGAAAGAAACAGGGATTAGGCTCAAATAGGTTGACTAGGGATATCATATTAGTAGGTTATGGAAGATTTCAAATTTCAAATTGGACCAAGGAGATCCTACAATCATTTCTCAATCCAAGCTACACTTAGAATTTTGCCTAGAAAAATATTCGGGGCAAGTTCTAGACTATTAGCACGGGTACTTGGACTTGCAATTCAATACCTCACATCTCACGCTGCTGGATTGCTAAAGAGAACGGAGTTGAGGGCCCACAATAACCCTAGTTGAGATTGAGAATTTCAAATGGCTCGATTGAACCACTCGATGACTGCTTAAGTCAACACAAGAGTCAAAAGGTCACAACTAGAGCTAATTTCTGCCAACAATTTATTTTTAACCATAAGGTCGTGGGTAAATGTGTTGGTACCAAGTGAAGTATGTTAGAGAATCTTTTATTCATTACTACTATATTTGCCTAAACATAAAAGAAAATGGACTCAATCCCTTAAGAAGGTTGCCGCGCCATCTATCGTTGGGAAGAGCCACTCGGTTCACACAAAATCCACTTTGGAAAGAACCGTGGCATTAAGAAAACCAAAGGCTTATTGATCACTCAAACGTAAAAAGAAGCTAATAAATAAATAAAAAACTACTAAAGTAAATAAGAAGTTCTACTACTAAGAAAGACAAGGTAAAGAAGCTACGAAATAAACTACAGAAAGCCAGATAAATGAATAAACAAACCGAAGTAAAATGAATATATACAAATCGAAGTAAAATGAATATATACATCAAACGAAGGGGGAGAATATATACATACCAAAGAGAAAATAAATATAAAGGAAAAAAATAGTATAAGAGTTATTACAGGCCAAATGTCAATGTCAAATTAATCAAAATAGACCAACCCCCCCCCCCCTCCCCGCGCGAATAAAAGTGAGTATTGTCCCCAATGCTTATAAAAAATAAGAACAAGAAGGGGTAGAGAGTTAAGAGAACTCCCTATGTGGTCTCAGTCTGCATGGAATCCTCAGCACCCTCGGTCTCCTCTAGCCGTATCTCATCATCACCTAGCTGAGGGACAACAGGGTTGCTAAGCATCTGGATCATCTCCTCAGCGGTGTCAGCAATCACAACCGGCTCCTCAAACTGGCCGGCTGCTATATGTGATGCCTCTAGTACTGCTGGTGCTGAAGGTGCTCCCTCCATAAGTAGGTCCAGTGGTAGATCTCTGGCCGATGCAAGCTTGGTAACTGTTATTGTCAACTTATTCACCGACTTCTTCAAAACTTGAGACTTCCGCATTTTCTTTACCTGCTTGCCCAAATCCTCAATGACATCCCCATGTGCCACCAGAGTCTCCATAATGGTCTTCTGGTTGTCCAGAATCTTTTTCAATATTTCCTCCACTGACGGAGGTACATGTGGTGCAGCCTGGGCAGAAGACTGTGCTACAACAACACTGGATATGTCAGACAGCTTTGAAGTAGCTGCATGCATCCAGTTGTTGAGACTCGTCAATGTCTGGGATACTCGCAGCACAGTCAGTGGATAAGTAGATGAAGCTGGCACTAATAATAGAGATGATGGTCTGGAAGAAGAAGATGGTGGCATGTCTGCTGTCCCGGTGGAAGATCCGGCTGCTGTGAAAGGCATAGCATCTGCGGAAGGCTCAGCAGCTGAATCAGTAACTACTATCGTTGGCTCCTCAGACTGGCCAGCGGAGGTAGTTGCCTTACCCTTGAACTTCGGGTTGTCAGAACCCTGTAGGTGGTACCATGAGAAAGGCTTCTTGGCCTTTACTTTAGTATCATACTGCCTCGGCTCCACCTTTTGATCATTGAAGTACTCTGTGAGGAAGTTCGGGTAGGGGTAGGATCTCTCATCCTTCTAGACAGCCAAAGTGATGTTGGTTGACATTATAGCACCCACATTGATCGGGTACCCAGCCATAACTGAAGCCACCAAGACTGCTCAGGGAAGTGGGAGGTTGTTCTCATTCAAGCACGGGTCAATGCGGCTTCACACGAAAGTCTTCCACCATTTAGCTTCAAAGTTTAGGGTGGCCCGAACTATGGGAACCCCTGTTGTGAGCCACGTAGGTATTGATCCTCGAATATCTAAAATCTCAGCTAGCCACGGGCGAGCTGCATCACCCATAGCCAGCTTTTCCAAGTATTGGGCTGCCTCCACTTCTTCAAATCCCACGTAAGAGTTCAAAGCATAGGAGTCGAATTGGATTTTCAGATTTCGCACTTTTGTCACCTTGGTACCTTTCTTAATGTGAGCCACAATGGCATAAAATTCTTTAACCAAGTACTCATTTGCATCGAGGGCTCTTTGGGTAAACCATTTCCATCCTTTTCTCTCCTGGAATTGTCTGAGGACATTTGGGTTGTGCTTGTCCAAATCCTTCATCAAGAATTGTCGCTCAAGAGTGAGCAGCCGGGGCATGTAAGGAAGAGGGCTCAGAATCATGGCTACCCTCTTTTGAACTTTTAGAAGAATTAGCAGAGGAAGATGATTCATTAACTAAGTGTAATCTACCTAGGACTTGTTGAGGTTGGGTGTTAGGTAGGGCTTGGTCAGAGTTTCCCTCAGAAACTTCCCTAGACGGGAGATACTCACTGATGTCTAATGATTCAGGGACTCTGTTGGCCGTAGCCTTCTTGCTTAACACTCTCTGGATGGCTAGTGGTAGGTTACTCTTGCTTTGTCCTCGGCCTCGGGAGGGTTCTTTCCTCCCTTTTGATGTAACTCCTCCACCACGTGATCTAACCATCGTCTGTAATTCATAACAATAAGAATCGGTTAGAGTTCAGGTACATAGGACACAGATATATGCATGATAGTTGCAGGTCAGTTATGAAAATATAGAAGAGGCAGTGCGGACCGTACAAAAGTGAGTGCGGCCGCAGACTGCCAAGTGCAGACCGCACAAAAGTGAGTACGCCCGCACAATCAAAAGTGCAGACCGCACAATTTTGATTGCGGCCGCAGACTGCCAAGTGCAGACCGCATAAAAGTGAGTATGCCCGCACAATCAAAAGTGCGGACCGCACAATTTTGATTGCGGCCGCACAGCCCCAGGTTCAGACTACTAGGTCTCTGATCATTTAACAGTACAGACCGCACAATTTTGACTGCGGACCGCATAATTTCACTGCGGACCGCATATTTTTTAGTATGGTCCGCATAATTTCACTGCGGACTGCATATTTTTGAGTGCGGTCTGTACAATTCAAGCATACAGATGCCCTAACTTAGAGACTGTGGACCGCACGAAAGTGTGTGCAGCCACACAATTTGGATTAACACGGCACTGCTTTACGATTCATACAAGTTTTGCAAGAATTAGACATGGCCCTAATAATCAAGCATGATTAGCTATTTACCCATGCCCCAATTAACAATTATGAAGCGACCCACATGATGTTGAGCAAAGATGACTAACTATTGACATTTTTAGGCATGAAATTAACCCTAGACAAAAGAACAAAACTAACAGAAGATGAAAAATCTAAAGATGAAATGAAAATACTAGTGATAGAGGATGCAGGTGAGAATCTAAGAGATTAAATGCTTGAAGTTTGAGAATTAGTGGGGGATGCACCGTGTTTGCTTAGGGCTTGAAAGTTCAGAGAATGTAAAGTGTAAAAAGTTGAGAAAAGCCCTATTTATACTTTGACCCGTCGGGCCCAGACCTACCTTAGTGCGGATGCACAATTTTGAGTGCGGTCCGCACTCATTACCTGTTCCTTAGAAGATGTTATGCGGACCGCACAAAAGTGAGTGCGGCCGCAGAATTTGTGCGGACCACACAATTTTGTGTGCGGTCGCACTTTGTTAAGGATTTTTGACAGGCCAATCTTCAGAGAGCATGCAATTTTGATCTTCCAGTTGTGCGACCACACACAGAATTGTGCGACCGCAGAGTGGTTGTGCGGTCCGCACTTTTTGTGACACTTAGTCAATTTTTCTTGCACAATCCCTGCAACGCACACCCATTCCTGCATCTTCAAAACCAGTTAGCACAAAACAACACCTATCTAACAAAGAAGAAAAGAAAAGGAAAAAGGCACATAAGTTGCCTCCCAAGAAGCGCCTGATTTAACGTCGCGGCACGACGCAAATTACCAATCATTTGAAATGAAGGACCGCCACAATGTGGCCATCATCAACCTTGCCAAGATAATGTTTAAGCCGGTGTACATTTTCTCTAAACACCTCGTCATTCTTATTTTTCAAATCTAGAGCACCAAAGGGGGTTACATTTACCACTTCAAAGGGGTCACTCCATTTTGACTTCAACTTGCCCGGAAACATCCGTAATCGGGAATTGAACAATAACACAAGATCACCCTCTTTAAATTCCTTATTGTGGATGTACTTATCATGGAGGTACTTCATCTTCTCCTTGTAAAGGGACGAGCTTATGTAGGCATGATACCGAAATTCATCAAGCTCATTCAATTGTGACACCCTTAGATTTGCCGCGACATCCCATTCAAGGTTCAACTTCTTCAAAGCCCACATGGCCTTATGCTCAAGTTTTACCGGAAGATGGCATGCCTTCCCGAACACTAACCGGTATGGAGACATCCCGATCGGTGTTTTGTAGGCCGTTCTATAAGCCCAAAGAGCATCATCAAGTTTTCTTGACCAATCCGTCTGGTTAGCATTGACTGTCTTTGACAAAATACTCTTTATCTCCCGGTTGGAGACTTCAACTTGTCCGCTTGCTTGAGGATGGTAGGGGGTTGATACTTTGTGAGTGACACCATACTTTGTAAGTAAGGTATCAAAAGCTTTGTTGCAAAAATGCGAACCCCCATCACTAATAATGGCTCTTGGGGTACAAAACCTCGTGAAGATGTTCTTTTTCAAGAATGCCACCACACTCCTTGCTTCATTGTTGAGCAAAGCAATGGCCTCAACCCATTTAGATACATAATCCACCGCAACTAGAATACATGTGTTTCCACAAGAGCTAACAAATGGACCCATAAAATCAATACCCCACACATCGAAAATATCTATCTCCAAAATGGTGGTGAGAGGCATTTCATTCTTCTTTGAGATCCCACCGGCCCTTTGGCATTCATCACACCGCTTGACAAGATCACTAGCATCCTTGTAGAGAGTAGGCCAATAGAATCCACAACTCAAAACTTTTATCGCCGTTCTTGCTCCACCATGGTGACTACCATACAGTGAAAAGTGGCAAGCCTCAAGAATACACATTTGTTCTTCCTCCGGCACACATCGTCGGATCACACCATCGGTACATATTCGAAAAAGATACGGCTCATCCCAATAATAGTCAAGGCAATCCCGTTTGAGCTTCTTCCTTTGGTTTGAAGAGAACTTATTTGGTACAATCCCACTCACAAGATAATTGGCAAAGTCGGCGAACCATGGCATCCCGGTCATAGAAATGGCTAGGAGTTGCTCGTCGGGAAATGAATCATTTATCTCAAGGCCATCATGTGGCCTCCCCTCCTCCTCCAATCGGGACAAGTGGTCCGTCACTTAATTTTCTTGCGGTCTTGAATCTCTAGATCAAACTCTTGTAATAGAAGCACCCACCGCATCAACCTTGCCTTAGAATCCTTCTTGCTCATCAAATACCGAAGCACAACATGGTCGGTGTGAACAATCAACTTTGTAACCATCAAGTATGGGAGGAACTTCTCCATAGCAAAGACAATAGCAAGGAGCTCTTTTTTGGTCACTATGTAGTTGACTTGGGCATCATTCATGGTCTTGCTTGCATAATAGACCGGATGGAATATTTTGTTGATACGTTGCCCCAACATCGTTCCAACCGCCACATCACTTGCGTCGCACATGAGCTCAAAAGGCAAGCTCCAATCCAGTACGGTAATAATAGGAGTAGTAGTCAACTTGAACTTAAGCAACTCGAATGCCTTCATGCAATTTTCATTGAAATGGAACTTGGAATCCTTCTCCAAAAGTTTACACAAAGGGTTCACCACCTTAGAAAAATCCTTGATGAATCGGCGATAGAACCCCGCATGACCCAAAAAGCTCCTCACTCCCTTCACGGATATAGGGGAGGGAGTTTGGAGATCACTTCAACTTTGGCCTTATCAACCTCAATACCATACTTTGAAATCTTGTGACCGAGGACAATGCCTTCCTCGACCATGAAGTGACATTTCTCCCAATTCAAAACCAAGTTAGTTTCCTCACATCTTGCCAATACCTTGTCCAAGTTGTTCAATCAATCATCAAAAGAATTCCCAACGATGGAGAAATCGTCTATGAAGACCTCAAGAATATCTTCCACCATATTGGTGAAAATAGCCATCATACACCGTTGAAAAGTCACCGGTGCATTACATAACCCAAATGGCATCTTCGAGAATGCAAAGGTACCATATGGACAAGTGAAAGTGGTCTTCTCTTGGTGCTCAGGAGCAATAAGAATCTGATTGTAGCCGGTGTATCCATCCAGGAAGCAATAAAAAGCACGTCCGGCCAACCTATCCAACATTTGATCAAGAAATGGAAGCGGAAAATGATCTTTCCGAGTGACTTTGTTGAGCTTCTTATAGCCCATGCACACTCTCCACCCGGTGACAGTTCTTGTGGGGATCAATTCATTCTTGTTATTAGTTATCACAGTCATGCCCCCTTCTTTGGGACACATTGCACCGGAGAAGTCCATGAGCTATCGGAAATGGGGTAAACAACCCCGACATCCAACCACTTTATGATCTCCTTCTTCACTACCTCTTGCATTGCTTCATTCAATCTTCTTTGATGCTCCACGGAGGGTTTGGCATCCTCCTCCAAAATAATCTTGTACATGCAAAAGGCGGGGCTTATACCCCGAATATCCGCCAATGTCCAACCTATCGCTTTCTTCCTCTTTTGGAGCACCGCCAAAGTAGAATCTACTTGCACGTTAGTCAAGCAAGAGGAAAGAATAACAGGTAAAGTGGAACAAGGGCCAAGAAACTCATACCTGAGATGTGAAGGCAAAGACTTTAACTCCAAAGTGGGAGGCTCCTCGATTGAGGGCTTTGTTGGAGGAGTCTTCCGGTTCTCAAGATCTAAGGATAATTTTCGGGGTTCATAAGTATATGACCCCATTCCTTGCAAAGCATTGACACATTCCACAAAGCCTTCCTTCTCATCATCATCATGATTGAGCAATACAGCTTCCAAGGTATCCTCAACATTCATCACAACACTAGCATCATCAACAATTACTTCGGTCACTAAATCCACGAATGAACAAACTTCATTGCTATTTGGTTACCTCATCGATTTGCACACATGGAAAACCATATTTTCGTCACCCACCCGGAAAGT